>NC_051071.1:84883662-85173236 GCF_004664715.2 Peromyscus leucopus
GCAGTACATTGTATACATAATAAATTAATAAATAAATGAATCTTTGCCAGGCGGTGGTGGCGCATGCTTTTAATCCCAGCACTCAGGAGGCAGAGGCAGGCGGATCTTTGTGAGTTCGAGGCCAGCCTGGTCTACAGAGCGAGATCCAGGACAGGCACAAAGCTACACAGGGAAACCCTGTCTTGAAAAACCAAAAAAAAAAAAAAAAAATTAGGATGAGGGTTTTATGAGGCTCCCAGAGCACATTGCATGATTGTTATACTGCTGTTTGCTAATAGAAGTATGTGCTTAAAGCATAAAAAGAAAAGGTAATAGACTTGTCAGCTAGGAGCAAAGCCCCCGTGCAAAGGGCTAAATCCATCCTTGGTGGTTACTAATTACTCACTGTATTACTTTCCTCAACATCACACCCGACCAAAGCAGCTGAAGACAGGAAGGAGCATACAGACCACCATAGTGTGCAAGGCATGATGGCAGGCGTGGGAGATGGCTGGTCACCTAGTGTCGACAGTAAGGACGCTCTGCTGGCTCTCTGCTTTCGTTCAGTCCAGGCCCCCGCCCAGGGAATGGTGTGCCCGCTTCCAGGGTGGTCCTTCGCTCAGGGAAACCTATCTGGAAACACCCTCACAGACACGCCCAGAGATGTGTTGCCATATGTGATTGGCTGTTGAAGATTAGCTGTCACACTGCTTTTCTAAATACTGTATTTTATTTAATTGTATATAAACTAAAATGGTAAATGTACCCTGGCATATTGGTGCTTGCCTTTAATCTTAGCACACGGGAGGCAGAGGCAGGCAGATCTCTGAGTTTGAAACTGTCCTGGTCTACAGAATGAGTTCCAGGATAGCCAGGGCTACACAGAGAAATCCTGTCAGGGAGAACCATAATAATAATAATAATAATAATAATAATAATAATAATATAATAATAATAAATTATTATATCAAATGTAAGATTTAGTAATGTCTTGATCAGAGAAGTAACACTGACTTTAATGATTTATTACATGCCTAGAAATTAAAAAAAAAGGTATATCTTTTTAAAGCATAAAATAGTTTCAAATATTTAATGAGTTTATTTATGTTTATTTAAGGTTCCAGCATCTTGGACAGAGCTGTTATTGAGCATAATTTGTTGTCAGCAAGCAAATTATATAACAATATCACATTTGAAGAACTTGGAGCGCTTTTAGAGATCCCTGCAGCTAAGGTATTTTATTAATTCGATACTTTATAACAGGGAATTGAAATCCAAAACTATTGAAGTAATGGAAAAAATGCATAATTGATAATGTTCGCCAGCACAACAAAAGCTACGTGTTTAAAGCCCTGGGTAAGTAGAAGAGACTGTTTAACTGGTGAAGTACTGATGCCATGAACTTAGTGGTGTTAGCTCTCAGACTGTGTTATGATAGTTACTTAGAATGGAAATCTTAGAGAAGTCCCAAGTTATACTCTTTCCATAAGGATGTCTTCTTTCTGAAGTGTGAGATGGAGATGGTGCGTCCTTGTTTCTCTGCCCTGGATTGACTCTGACCCCAAGATGTTCTATTGTGATTTCTGCAAAGGAGTTGACTGATGTACTAGGGAGTCTTACTTCATTTTTTGGATTTGGTTGGTCATACACAAATCCCTACACAGTACCAAATGTATTTATAGTGTTATTGTTTGTGAAACATCATCTGAATTTCAAATCATACTGAGAGTAAAGTCATGCAGTTTATTTAATTGTGAAGTTTTAATTTAGGATTTTTTTTTTTTTTTTTTTTTTTTTTTTTTTTTTTTTTTTTTTTTTGAGATAGGATCTCATGCAGCCTAGACTGGTCTCAAACTCAGTAAGAGGCTGAAGCCAAGGATGACCTTAAACTCTGGATCCTCCTGCCTCTACCTCCCAATTACTGAGATTACAGGTGTGTAATACCAGTCTTAATTCAGGATTTTCTGACAATTCTTTGCATGTACATGTTTGGTAAAGGAAGTGGATTGATTTGGGAACTGAGACTACAGTTGCCATTTAAAAGATGTTTTTCTTAGCCAAGAATGGTAGCTCACACCTATGATCTCAGCACTTTAGAGACTGAGGTAGGAAGATGGCTACAGAGTAAGACAAACAAAGAAGCTCTCTTCTCAGGGTTGAGGGGATGGTTCTTGTGGAGACTAGGGGAAGTGAATATATTGTTAGTAATAGATTATAATCAGTCAGTCGGATGATGTAGTATTGATTGTGAGGATGTCTGTAAAAGATGAGCAAGTCAGGGGCCAGAGAGATGGCTCATCAGTTAAGAGCACTGGCTTTTCTTGCAGAGGACCTGGGTTTGATTCCCAGGACCCATACAGTGGTTCACAAGCATCTGTAACTCCAGTTCCAGGGAATCCTATGCCCTCTCCTGGTCTCTTGCAACAGGAATGCATGTGGTGGACAGACATTCATGTAAGCAAAACATCCATACACATTTCAAAACCAAGCCAAACAAAATGACCAGTCACAGTCTAATCTGCTCATGTGTGCTAAACATTAACTGTGGCAATAGGAGCTGGCTTTAGAGCATTTTGCTTTTGCCTCTCTATATTTTAAAATCCTCTTCATTTCCTTTGTGAATATGAACATTTGTATCTTTGTTTGGTTCTTGGGCTTTTTAAATAGCTGAATATGGGACATCTTATGATCGAAGGACTCAGGAGGAGGAGGCAGGAAAGTAGCAAGCTTGTCTTGGCTACATAGACCAAACACCAAAGTGTTTTGTAATGAATACACAGAAATTGATATAAGAAAAACAGGTTTTTCTGTTCCCCCCAGAACTATTTATTTATTTTAGGATGTTTAATTATTTTATCTTATGTGTATGGAATTTAAGATTTATTATTTTTATTTATGTGTATGCTCTGCACATGTTTGTGTGTACTCAGGAAAGCCAGAAGAGGACTTCAGATATACTGGAGTTAGAATTACAGTCAGTTGTGAGCCACTGATGTGGATGCTGGGAACTGAACTCAGACCCTCTCTACATTGACCACCTCTCAAGCCCCGTGTGTATGGGTGTTTTACCTGTGTGTGTGTCTCTGCACCACATGTTTGCTGTTGCTTGTAGAAGTCAGAAGAGGGCTGGACCCCCTGGGACTGGACTTACGGACTGTCGTGAACTGCCATGTGGGAATCACACCCCGGGGCTCTGGAAGAACAGCCGGCGCTCTCAACCACCGAGCTCAGTTGTGTGGTGCTTTAGAGGCAGCACTGGGCAAGGGCAGCAGCAGAACTGTGTGCCTGCAATTTAAAAAAATATATCTTTTTAAGATGTGGACCTCAGTGAAATTTTGAGGCTGGTTTTGCAGTTCTGTTGGTAGAGTGTCTGCTTAGCATACACAAGGCTCTGGAGTCAGTCTTACCTGCATAAATTAGACCGATGGTACACTCCTGTAATGCTAGCACTTGGTAGTGGAGGCAGGAGGACTAGAAGTTTAAGTTCATCCTCAGCTGCATAGCAACTTGAGGCCAGCCTGGGAGTTATGAGACTCTTCATCAAAAAAAAAAAAAAAAAAAAAAAAGAAAAAAAAAGAAAAAGAGAGAAGAAAATTTGATATTTTGATTTTAAATAGAGGAGAAAGTTGGTAAAAATGGCTAGAATCTTATCCAGCAAAAGTCTGGCATGTCTGTATTCTCCTCACTTGAGAGGCTGACGCAAGAGGATCATGAGTTCTAGGTCAGCCAGGGTCTATAGAGAGACCTTGTTTCCAAAACAGACAACTCCCAACACAGTGAAATAGGTCCCAGTTAACTTAAGCGATGGGGTAAGAAACTAGGAGTACAAGACATGTTCCTCTGCAAATGACAGACAATCACACAGTGACAGGGAGGTAAGCCAGAGGCTTTCACTTGAGTATGTGGGAATGGTTTTCTATGTGATACTCAGTTTCTGAGAGGTTGTTCTGTTTCTGTTTTTAATAGGCAGAAAAGATAGCATCTCAAATGATAACAGAAGGACGTATGAATGGATTTATTGACCAGATTGATGGAATAGTTCATTTTGAAAGTAAGAAGTTTTGTGCATTCTCATTACAGTAAAATGTCAATGAGCTGTTGTATGTTTGTGATTCAAATATGTTGAATTGTTTTTGACCCAGAAATCTATTACTCAATGAGCTTGTTCCAAAAGAAATAATTTAAAATAATTTTAAAGGTTGTAGTTATGAATATATTAATCTCGACATTTCTAAGCCAAGAAAAATTTAACTGAGATTGTATCAGTTTGCACATTTTGTCACCTGACCGTTGTTGAACTCAAGCCATGTGTGGGGCACATGGCATGACAACTGCCTTTCCTCCTCGAGCTCAGTGAGCTAACGTAGGTAGGCAGGGGAGTGGACCCTTGACTTCCAGCTCTTAGTCCCACTTTACATCTGGGGCCGGGACATTGTTTACTTGTGAGGTTTTCCTTTGAAAGACCTTCCTCAGCACAGATGGGTGTGGCCGGCTGTGGGCACTGGTAGTGCATGTCCATCACTCTACTTTCTGTACAACTCCTCCTGGACCCAGGAGGGCCACGAGTGTGCTGACCTCCACTTCCTTGAGACAGGGTTTCTCTGTGTAGCTTTGGTGCCTGTCCTGGATCTCGCTCTGTAGAACAGGCTGGCCTTGAACTCACAGAGATCTGCCTGGCTCTGCCTCCCAAGTGCTGGGGTTAAAGGCGTGCACCACCACTGCACAGCCCTCTACTTCCTTCTAGTCATTGCTTGTAGCTAGAAGGTTTCCTGTGTCCTGCCCAGTCTCATAGCCGCTCGGTTCCAAGTAAACACACAGAGGCTTATATTAATTACAAACTGTATGGCCTATGGCTCAGGCTCATTATTAACTAGCCTTTATAACTTAATTCAACCCATTTCTATTAATCTGTGTTTTGCCACATGGCTTCATGACATTACCTGTTCTCTCACATCTTGCTTCTGGTGGTGGCTCGCAGCTTCTGCCTGACTCCACCCTCTTCCTCTCCGTCTTCAGTTGGAATGTGCCGCCTAACCTTATTCTGCCTTGCCATTGGCCAAACAGCTTTATTATCAACCAGTGAGAGCAACACAATGTACAGAAAGACACCCCACAACAAGTGCTGGCCTTTCTGCCTTCTCTTTCTGATTAGGTTGGATCCTGTGGTCCCCTTGTTCAGTTCTGTTTTCACTGGTTCCCTAGGACATTTAACCTGCCTATTGACCTTTTTTTAAATTACTTTTACCTTTGAGATTATAATATAATTACAACATCCCCCCTTCCCTTCCCTCCCCCCACATCCTTTCATATGCCCTCCTTGTTCTTTCAAGTTCATGTCTTCTTTTTTTCATTAATTGCTGTGATTTGTGTATTTGGAAATGCAGATACATATATGTTCTTAAATATAATCTGCTCTGTCCGTATAATGTACTTGTATATATGTTTGTTTGGGGCTGACCTTTTGGTATTGGATAACCAATTGGTGTGCTCTTCCCCGAGAACACTGGTTCTCCAGCTCTCAGCAAGTAGAACTTACTGACCTTTTATTCTAGCTGTCCAGGGAAACCCTCCTTATCATTCATGTTTTCAGTTAAGCTAGTCAGTGTCGCTGGTGGAGAGGCAGGACAGACAGACACCACTGTAAACTGAAGAGGGGTTTAGCCCCATCCACCCTTCACCATCCCTCAGGCCGCTTTTCTAACCCTGCTCTTCACACACTCACCAAAAAGAACTGCTTTAGAAGACTGGAATTAACACTTGGTTTGTTTTCAGCTTTTTACATTTCTGCTGACTCCTTTCCATCGTATTTAAACACACGGGGGTCTCCCACATAAGCAAGCAGAGTCTGCAGCCCTGTAGCCCACACTGACCTAACTCTCTGTGTAGCCCAGGCTGGCCTCGGACTTGTGGAGCTCGTCCCGTGTCAGCTTCCTTTGTGGATCACGCCCCTTTGAGCACAGCAGCACAGCCATGCGCCCTGACGCTCTTCCCTGTGTGTCCTCCTCCTGTGCAGTCATCTCTGGAGCCTGCTGATGCCTTTAGATTTAACATCAGGCAGGGACTTGGGCTTAACCCCAGGCCTTTTCCTGCTCTCAGCACTGGGTCTCTGTGGTGATCTCTTCCCTTTGGTTCTGTCAGCTTATCTGTGTGGAAGTGGCTGGATTTAACGTGGACCGGTCTCTCCTCGTTCTCAGCCCCATGGCTCTAGTTCACTCTTAAGGTGTCTGTACCAGATTACCTAACAGGCATGTAGGATGAACACATGTCCAGTATAGCTAGCCAGCAAAACCTACATGTTCACCTTTTCTTCAGTTTCTTATGTTTAACTCTCTCATCTTCCCTACCCTATAATTATAGTTCCTAGTACGGCCAGGAGTCCATTGGGTATGGTGGCGCATACCTTTAATCCCAGCACTTGGAAGGCAAAGGCAGGCGGATCTCTGTGGAGTTCGAGGCCAGCCTGGTCTACAGAGCGAGATCCGGGACAGCCAAAGCTGCACAGAGAGATGTTGTCTCCAAAAAAAACATTTAAAAAAAGTTAAATGTAATTATTATGACTATTAGTGTGTGTGTGTGTGTGTGTGTGTGTGTGTGTGTGTGTGTGTGTGTGTGTGTGTGTGCGCATGCTCACATGCCTTGGAACACGTGTGAAGGGTAGAGGACAATTTTCAGTGGTCAGTTCTCTCTGTCCACTGTGAGTCCTAGAGACTGAATTCAAGTAATGCTCACCTGGAAGTGCTTTTACCCTCTAATACAAATAGTTTTGTATTCTCTATTTAACTTACCTGAACACTGCTGTCCTGGCCTCTGGATTTTTTCTCTTGTCTACAGTTCCTTTCCAGTCTAGTTTTTCCAGTGTAGCCAGAGTGATTGTGGTGTTTAAAAAGAAAGAAAGAAAGAAAGAAAACAGAGGGAGGGGCAGAAAGTGATGTAGCTCTATTTCAGTTAAAAACAAACTAGAGCAGGAAAATAAAAAGAAAATTAGATTGGAAAGATAGCTCAGCAGTTAAGAGCACTTGCTATTCTTGGAGCAGACCCAGGTTCAGTTCCCAGCACCCACAAAGTGGCTCAGAACCCTCTGTAACTCCAGTTCCTGGTTACCCCCTCTTATGGCCTCTCTAGGCACCAGGCATGGACGTGGTACACATACATACATAGAGGCAAAATATTCACACACATAAAATAAAGTCAGTCTTCTTTTGAAAAAAAGAAAACATAAAGAAAGACACCAGGTGTGGTGATGGAAGCATGCAGTCTTAGCAAGAGGATCTTGAGCTTGTGGCCAGCCTGGGCTACATCACGTGGCCTGTCTAAAAGCTCCCACATCCCTACCAGGTCCTTTGTAGCTCTCTTTTGTCAGTCCATGTAGATCTTCTTTAGTTTTTCCAGCATTGTGGTTCCCTTTCCCATCATGCAGTGCAAAATATCCACCCTCAGAAAAGAAAAAAGGAAAAGAAGAAGAAGAGCCGGGCGGTGGTGGCGCATGCCATTAATCCCTGCACTCTGGAGGCAGAAGCAGGTGGATCTCTGTGAGTTTGAGGCCAGCCTGGTCTACAAATCAAGTTTCAGGACAGCCAGGGCTACACAGAGAAACCCTGTCTCAAAAAAACAAAACCAAAAACCCCCCACCCTCTCTAGCAGCCGTCTTTGTCTCACGTCTCAGTTTGCATCAGCAGTGTCAATGGGCGATCTTCCCATCCCTGCACACTAGGTGTAGCTGTAAATCATGTGCTCCTATGTCACCCCGAATTTCCCCTAGAACAATCTTATTTTTTTTAACTGTGGGGCTATCTGAACATGTGCATCTGCTCACAAACCATGCTCTCTGTCTTAAGTCTGTCTTATTTTCTGTGGTGTACCCAAACAGTCAGTGTCCTGCTCCTTGGGAATAAGGGAGAAGCAGAACATGTAATAAGTAATAGGACAAAGGTGTCACCAAGAGAAAAGACAATTCACATCTCTTTATATTGGGATAGAACCCGGAGATGGCTCAGTAGGTAAGTGCTTACAATGCAGGCCCGAGGACCCGAGTTTAACCCCAACACCCATAAAAAGAGAAGCATGGCAGCCGTGCACCTGTGATCCAGTGCTGGCAGGGCCGGTAGTTAGTCTTAGACAGTCTGGCTACATCAGCTCCTGTCTCAAAAAGGTGGAGAGGCCAGTGAGATTGGTGGTGGGTAAGGAATTTGCTGTGCAAGCCTGGAGACTAGTTCATTCCTGGACCTGCACACAGCTGGAAGGGGAGAAAACTCCACAGAGCTGTTCTCTGTGGCATCTGCCTTGCCTCATTCCTCATACACTTGCGTGTGCATGCCCTGCCCCCCCCTGCACACACACACACACACACACACACACACACACACACACACACATTCACACATACATTTACTTAAATTGAGCAAGAGAATCTCTCTCTTTTAAGATTTATTTTTATGTGAATGGGGGTTTTGCCTACATGCATGTCTGTGTACCGAGTGCCTGGTGGAGGCCAGATGACGGCAGCCCTTGGAACCAGAATTTCAGACAGTAGTGAGCTGCCATGTGGGTGCTAGGATTCAAACCCAGGCCCTCTGGAAGAGCAGCTAGTGCTCTTAACCACTGAGCCATCTCAGTAGCCACAAATAAAATTTAAAAACTGAAAAAATAAGGTGGAGAGCATAGAAGACATCCTCCACTCATACCCCTGTGTGTATACTCCCACACGTGAACATAAATGAGAACATGCCCACATTCATGCATCACACTCACAAACAAAAGTCTAGATACAGCTAATAAAATGCGGAATTTTTTAGTTGTTCAGATGAAAACTGATAAACATGTTCAGAACAGGCTAAACAGAGAGCGACAAGGGGAAGGCCACCATCTGCATTCCCGCCACACCCTCCGGGCCTGAGGTTAGTGCAGACTTGTAGGGAAGCGAGGTTTTAAAGGTAGGAGTGTGGGGTGTATTTTCAAGTGCGGTTGCCTTTCATTCACTGTACTGGGGACACTTTCACACCAGGAAGCAGCAGTCTGATTGTTCACAGCTGAATAACACATGGGTTCACTGTTCACCACTCCTGAGTGGTTTGTCGTGTCATATCTATGTAGTAGCATGCATGTTTCTGTAGAGCAGTCTGGAAAGTAGTGTGTTTGCTCTGGAGGGTGTGTGTGTGTGTGTGTGTGTGTGTGTGTGTGTGTGTGTGTGTGTGATTAATTGCTTTTCTGTTTTCAGAAGAGGTGGCCCTTGAGGATTTCAACGAAGTTAGAGAACAGATCTTTTTTTTTTTCAAGGCAGGGTTTCTCTGTGTAACAGCCCTGGCTGTCCTGGAACTCATTCTGTAGACCAGGCTGGACTCAAACTCAAAGATCTGCCTGCCTCTGCCTCCTGAGTGCTGGGATTTAAGTGTGTGCCACTATACCCAGCTTAATTTATTATTATTATTGTTGTTGTTGTTGTTGTTGTTGTTGTTGTCTCTCTATGTAGCTGTCCTAGAACTTACTATGTAGATCAGGCTGGCCTTAAGCTTAAAGGGATCCCCCTGGCTCACACTGCCTTTTTAAAATTATTTTTATGTGTGTGGGTCTTTAACCTGCAGCATATATGTAAGGAAAGGTGCTGGATCCCCTAGAACCGGAGTTACAGATGGTTGTGAAACAACATGTGAGTGCTGAGACTTGAACCCTCCCGGGTCTCTGGAAGAGCAGCCAGTGCTCTTATCTGCTGAACCCTCTCCCCAGTCCCAGTCTGTGTTCTTTTAAAATGCTATTTTAAATGAGACTTCTTCCAAGTTTTTCATTTCTGACTATTGCTCATTAAAAAAAAAAAAGTTGTAGATTCAAGATACTGTTTTTGAGTAGATTTTACGTTTATGTTCTTTTTCTGCTGTTTTAGGTGAGGTAGGCACGTTCTTGTGTGTAAGTCCAGTGTTTCCCAGTAGATGGCAGTGTCACCCTGTAAACACTGGTGAGGAACCAGCCCTCCAGCAATGCTGCTCTGAGGCTCTTCTGTGGCTGGCTTTGTTCTGATAGGTGTGTTCAGGAGTGGGTTTTGTCTTCAAGGGCATTGATAATAACATGTATTTGTTTTTAATTATGTTTTATATTTGTTGTTAGTGATTTGAGTTTTGTTGTGTTTTTGTTTGGTTTGGTTTTGGAGACAGTGTCTCTTTGTAGACCAGGCTAGCTAAAAACTCACAGAGATCCTGCCTAGTTCTGCCTTCTGAGTGCCGCCATGCTCCACCTGATTGGAGTTCTTAACTGCTGCTTAATTGATATTTTCAGCCAAGATTTCCGGAATAAACTTTTTTTTTTTTTTTTAAATTAGCACTGTTGTAATTTATCTTTGATTTGTAAGTAATTTCTTTTTTTTTTCCATTTTTATTCTGTCTTTAGCACGAGAAGCCCTGCCAACATGGGACAAGCAGATCCAATCACTTTGTTTCCAAGTAAACAACCTTCTAGAGAAGATTAGTCAGACAGCCCCGGAGTGGACGGCACAGGCCATGGAGGCCCAGATGGCCCAGTGAGCCCTTGCCGAGCGAGCGAGCTCTGTGCACGCTGCAGCATAGCCACTTGGTGCGGGCTGACTTCACTGCCCTCCAAAGCGTTTGCATCATGACCTCTACATTTCAGCCCTTGACGCCGGATCCTTTCAAGAAGACGCTAGAGAGGAAGTTGAGCATTTAAACATAGCGGTTCCCACGTATTTGGGGTCTGTGTGTTAACCCAGCTCAGATATTTTGAAAACTTGTTCTTTAAGCAGAAGTGAAAGCTCTGTGATGAAGAGAGAGACCTGGGATTTGGGAGAACTTTGTAGTCATGTAACCTCAGTGCTTTGTGCCTCTCCAAACGTGGTTACTCTAATAAATGGAGCAATGACCCAAAGAAAGGGAGCGCTGGTTTGAATGAGTGGAAAGCGTGGTGTCTGGTATCCCTTTCCTTGATTTAGAAAACGTGAGCTTCTGTCTTGTGCTTCAAATACAAGAGTAAGTTATCGTGCCTGCCCGCAGCCTTCCAGTCACCCAGCCAAGGGAGTGGGGTGAGTGCTTGGGACGCACACCGGGGGAGCCGGGGCTTTTGGGCTGTGATGACTGCAGAAAGGGTAGAGGACTCCTTATTTCACCCCAGCAAATAAAGAGCTTGAAAGCAACCCACCATTACAACATTTAGAACAAAAACCAGCTGGGCCATTGAAAATCTTAGATCCATCAGAAAACTGAAGTCACATGAACTCCCTCAAACCTGCACAGATGGGCGGGTGGAGACTTGTTGCTGAGATCGGCTGAGGTGGAGGTGCGGCCACTGGAGCCGGTGCCTGCTTAGCACCTCAGCAGAGCTGACCTTCCTGCAGACCAGATCCTCAGGTGATCACTGGAATTCCATGCATTTCAGCCCTGGGCGGGGGTGGGGGGGTGGTTGGGGGAGGTGACTTTTGAAGTACTCTCATTGTTTTGAAATACACCTGGGAAGTAATAGCTTACTTTGAAAGAATATCCAAATTATTTTCCATAAGACACACTTGACCTTTAAGGGAAATTACTCTGCCAGGACTTTGTCGATCTAGAGAACTGATGCACAATTCCACCTTCCTTTAAATCTTTTGTTTCCTGCAATTGTAGAAGGCCCAGGCCCAGGGACTCCAGCTAAGTAAGAACTAGACACATGGGGTCAGAAAGACGGCTCATCCTGTGGAAGCAGTTGCCAAGCAACCTTGCTGACCTGAGGTTAACCCTGAAGCCCACGGGAAAAGATAATGGCGTGCTTCTCTAGTCCAAACACTGTGGTGACGAGACGTGAGGCGAGAGACAGGAGAACTGGCCTGAATCCGAAGGGCCAGCTAGCCTGGAGTATGTGTGCAGTGTGGCAAAACCCAAGGAGATAACTCCAGTTATGGGGATCCATACCCCTCTTCTGGCCTCTGAAGGTGCCAGGTGTGCAAGTGAGGCCTGGACACACATGCAGGCAAAACACACATACACATAAAAAAAAAAAAAAAATCCTAAAAAAATAATTTAAAAATTGTCTTTTGACTGGCACATGTGAATCATGGAACATGTGTGGCCTCTTTCACACATACATCATACGTAGTTAAACATGATCATAATATAGAGTGCTTCCTAGATACTATCATATCTTCAGGGGTCCATTGATTTGTGACTTTGAGAGTTCAAGACAGACCCGAAGAAGGAATTTTGAGGGATTTCCTCTCAAAGAGGAAAAGCAGGAAGCCGCAGCCTCTTTCAGTTACACCTGTAGGGACGGTCAGTCTAGCTCCTGCTCAGATTAGCATTTACTCTTACCAAAAGCCTAATTACCAGTAGCCTGGTACCTCATGCATCACATCCGACTTCCAGCCAAAACATCACCAAACTCGCTAAAAGACATTGCAAGAGATATGGCAGGCGGGGTTGGGGATTTAGCTCAGTGGTAGAGCGCTTGCTTAGCAAATGCAAGGCTCTGGGTTCGGTCCTCAGCTCCAGAAAAAAAAAAAAGAGATGGCGGGTGTCAGTGTTAATGTGAAACAGCACACGTAGGCCTTGGCAGGGTGGGTGAGGTGCCCCAGTGGGTGGGGAGATACGCCTCGTGAAGAGAGGGAAAGGAAGAAAGAGGAGGGGGGGCGGTTTTCTTGGAAGACGCTGGACGGCCCCAAGGGGCGGTTCAGAATGCTAACAGTCAGAACAAGACTAATACGTCAAGTGGGGGGGGGGGGTTGGAATTCTCAGGCCAGGAATTGACAGCAACCATGATTAATATGCCAAGGGCTCTAAAAGTGGAGAACACCTAAGAACATATGGGTAGATAAACAGGTTGAAATCAGAGAAAGAACTGAATGCCCACTGTTGAGCTCATCATCAGGCTGGAGGTGGCCGAGAGAAGACATGGTGAGCCCAAAGCCATCCATAGTAAAAACTTCCCAAACTCAAGTCTAAAGCGGCAAAGTGGGACTGGAAGGATGTCTAAGAACCGGGGAAAATTAGGAAAGTTCACATGTAATGACAATACCAGAAGAAGAAAGGAAGAGAATGTTTGAAATAATGCCCAACAATGTTCCAAAGCTAGTCATATACACCAAGTTACAGATGCAGGAAGTTCAGAAACCTAAGTAGCAGTCACGTATGGAAACACATACCTGTCTCAGCACTCAGGCGGCTGACACGGGAGGATTTCAAGTTTGAGGCTAGCCCAAGAGACACCTTGTCTCGAAAAATAAAATAACACAAACATCAAGTAGGAATTGTGCGTATAGCTCAGTGGTAAAGCCATGCATAGCATGCATGTGGCCTGGGTTCACTCTCCAGTCCCCAAAACAAACGTAGAAAAAAGTAACGTCAGAAAATAGTCTGTGTGGTTGCTGACACCATTAACCCCCGCCCTCTGGACTACGTCAGAAGACCCTGTCTCAAACAAAAGAACTCTTACTACAAATGGGAAAGTATGAATTGTTTTTAACACCCGGATATATCATTTCAATTGCAGCAACCAAAGACAGGGAATGTTGAAAAAGACAAAACTTGACCTGTAGAGGAAACATGAATAAGAGTCACATTGGCTTTCTCTTCAGAAATCATTCAAGAACAGAGCAGAGTAGTGTGGAACCAAAATAAGACCAAAATGCTCTCACCCCAAAACTAAAGGCCTAAGACTGCTCCTTTTAGCTACAGGCCATAAGTTACTGGAACAGGCCAGAAGTTACTGAGACCAGTCAGTTCAGATTCCAGAAACCAGGAAGTGTAAAAGTACAGAGCCACAAGATAGTCACGAGGTAATGCCTGCCAGACTATGGAATGTCCTCTCCCTGGTTTCCAGGGTAACTGATCACAGAAATGCCTCCACCTGAGGGCAGCCAATGAGAAATGGTGGCGGGCAACCACTCCCTTAGAAGTAATTTCTAGAAGTCCCTAGAAGCGAGCCAATCAGAATTGTACCCGTACTAGCACCCCTAAATGATGTAACCTTGTGACTTTTCCCTTTAAAAACTGAACTTGCAGACAGGTGGGCGCTTCCTCCAGCCTCCACTGCGTTGGATGTATTGGACGAAGTCCCTGCCTAGGCTTGTATTGCATTTGGATATCCAGAATTAAACCTTGCTTTTGCATTCCGGCATGCTCGTCTTTGGTGGTCTCTCTGGGGGTCACGATCTGGGCACAACATTTGGGGGCTCGTCCGGGATCCCCAGAGACCCCCCACCGGGACACCTAAGAGCTCCGGAGGTTCATCTGCACCGATCGGTAAGAGCGCTCAATTTTCTTGTCTTCGCTTTCCTTTTACTTTCATTCTCTTATCCGAAGCCTGCGGTTGAATCTGACAGGCTCACCTTGGTGGACGCGCCTGTAAGGTGACCTGGAGGAGTTGGAAGACGTTCCAACCCCTCATCAGGACGCGGGGGTCCTTACAGGTCCCCCCGTCATAGGACGCCCGAGAGGGGTCCGTCTGTTAGGATGCCCGTGAGGGGTCCGTCTGTTTGGATCCATCTGGGGATCGGGAGATGCCCATGAGGGGTCCGTCTGTTTGGATCCATCTGGGGATCGGGGGAATTGCCCCTGTCCCATCTGTAGGTCTTTGGCATTATCGAGGCTCCCTCTCCGGACTCTCGTCTGCCTGGACCATCTGTAGGGCCCTTGTTCTTCCTTTTTGTCTGCCTATCTTGTTCGTCAGTGTTATTTGTTATACCTTCATAAATGTATAAATGTGTGAGAACTGTGGCCACATGTGTGAGTGTTTTATGCCTGAGCTTGTGTATGCATTGGGACTTGTGGGCCGATTGCCAGCCGAAGGGATGGAGACCCCTTCGGTGGTTGAACTGGCACAGACTAACCTAACATTGCTTCCTTGCTCTCTCTGACCAGAGTACAGGCAGCAGGCAGCAGAAAGCTTGCGGCTGCACAGCTGCTACTTCAGGAACCCAGGGCGCCACTGAGAGGGCTAGGCGGCCGTGAGCATCACGGGGCCTAGATGCAGCGGGTTCGGGGCCCCAGCTCGCTCACAAAGCTGTGGAGTAGAGGCTTGGCTGCATGGGAACTAGGCATGGCTTTGTGCTAGAGCGGGCTGTGAGCACTGTGGGGCCCAGATACGGCCAGCAGGTTCTGGCTGGGCTCCTGTGTGGACATGGGGCAGAGCTGGCGGGAGCCAGCAAGAGCCTCAAGGAGCTCAGTGTGGGGGCTGGTGGAGAACTAACTGCCCCTCCAGGGTCACAGCTGAGGAGTGACCTATAGGTCTGTGGGCCTAGCCAGGGCATGGAGTCACTTTCAGTCTGCCGTTCTCGTGTACTTGAGGGTCTGAGGTTAACAGCAATCTTTTGTCTCCATGGTGCATGCTTTCCCCCGCTTTCCCCATCCTCCTCTTCCATGCTGTTGGGTGGGTCTCCCAAGACCTGCCCTGGGGCTAAAACCTGATCAAGGTCTGGCTCCAAGAATGGAATGTCACCAACAGTTTCTTGTCTGCGGTACAGTGCTGATGCAAATTGAGAGTTATTCTGGTTATGGTGTATGCATGTATTTCTGTTCTTGTTTAAAATATTTGTAACTTTACAATATATTCTAGAGTACTGAGGGAAATCACAAGAAAGACTTTGGTAAGAGTTTCTGTTTTAAAGGAAAAGAAAAAGCGGAATTTGGAGTAAATGTCTGAGGGATGAAAGGAACGGACTGAGGGTACATGGAAGGTCGTAGAAGGTCAGAGGGATGTGATTTGTTATGGTTTCTTATACCTGCAAATACTGAATTTAAAAGTTGATTCCGGTTGGTTTTCATCTTAAGAATGGCTAATGATTCTGCAAACTGCTTATGTGTGTATGTATACAGGTATGTGACTTGAAAATGTAAGCAAGCTTTAACTGTATGTATGTATGTGTGTAACTTGGATCCAACTGTGTGTATGTGTGAAAGTAATTATTGTTTTAAAAAATGAGCTTTAAACAGCAACCACGTGGCTTCCTCCATTTGGCTGGTGACCTCATGGGCAGCCATGTGGCTGGCAGCCATCTTTTACTAAGGTTATAAAGATCTACTCGGGTTAACACCTAATACTTATGTCTTTACCAAATGTTCAACAGCAAGTTTCTAGAGAATTTAAATAGATGGCAACATATGTTTAATAAATAAGGTATTTGATTAATATTAAAGCTGCACATCAATGCTTTTATTCACAGGAATATACCTTGCTCTGACAACCAAACTTTGCAACATAAAGGAATCATAGGAAACAGCTGAGGTTTGCAAATGTATGGCAGGACTAGAGTTCCAAAAAGAGTCTAGTTGCAGTGGTGGAAGACATTTGAGAGATCTCAGTCTTTTAAGAACAGTTTTTATAGTTAAAAACCAATGGCTTAAAAAATGTTTCTTCTTACCCAAGGTACGTTCAGGCTTAAGAATGTTGTATAATGATATTTTGTTTTGGTTTCTTTACTGAACCTATATTTGATGCTAGAAGAGCTTCAACTTAAAAGCATTGTTTTTAGGCTACTTTTGTAGACTGTTAGAGAACATAAATAGTCAGTAATAAGTAATCAAGTTTTTTAATTGTAGTCAGGGTAAGTAAGTACTGATGTAAGTTTACTCATTTACTCAGTCTCTTGCATATGTTTTTAGGGTTAAGCTTGAAACAAAGTTTGTCTATTCAGATATACCTGGACAGCCCTCATACTTCAGAGATCTGCAGAATATGGCATTTAAATGTTGATCTAAAAGCTTACTATATCAGACAGGCTTCCAGATCCTAGCAGTGACCCAAGGTCTCCAAAGAAGATTACGTACGAGGCACCACAACGTCTCTGCCTGAAATATGACAACGCTGACCACAGGGCAAGATGCCCCGATGCAACGCCTACCACCAGGACCCAGCCCAGACTGTGGACAAGCAGTAGGACACTGGAATTGATTGCACCCTTTTGTCTGATCAAGGTCAGTCTTCCATGTCCCTATTCCACAGGAAAAATACTCTGCCTTATGGACCTGATGGTGGAAGAAGATTGATGCTGTTCTGACTGGTGCCTCCAACGGTATGGAGACCTGGGTAGGGATTGGTCCCTGTAATTTATAGGATTGGAAGCTTCTTGGTCTGCACTCAGATATAGTTTATCCTTCTCAGATCTCTGACAGTACTGATGGCCAGGCTAGCTCTAACTTTGTCAGCATGGCAGCATCAACCAGATCCTCATGCAAGGCTATAGCTTTCTTGTTAGCTCACTTTTAGGAAAATGTTCTAAGATATAAAAGTTTAAGTAAGTCATAAAGGTTCAGATATGAGTATAAAATGAGATATGTTTCAGATTACTCTCCTGTTCTATGGTTCAGAGCTTAACATTTAGGAGCCCTGATGAGCTGGTAGAGCAATGACTACTTACTGTTCAGTCACAAGCTCAACATTTTGGATTTGTTTTAGATGTCATCTAAATATGTCTAAATGTAAACCTAAAAGTGCCTCTCACCAGGCCAAAAATCTCTTTCCAATTTATACCTGGCTTTCTGGACAGAAGGAAAATGCACAAGCTTTTAACCCAAATCTGTAGTTCTTGTTGGGACTCAAAGGCATGAGTCCACTTCTGCTGTTTATGGATTTCAGTATAGATTGGTAATACTAATGTATCTAAAACTTTTATGTCATTTTGTAAGTAGGCCTCAAAGGATCAAAAGAGTCATAAAAACCTAGACCCACTTCGCAGAGGTCGACCCCAGATAAGTATTCCCAAAGATGGTATTTTTCCTCTCTCCTGGTCTTGGGACTACTGCTTTTCCCATTGCTAAGGGTATGGACCTAAGGGTTCCAAATAAGTTCATAAATTTTAACTTCTGTTCCTAGTTTAAATTTGTCTCAACAGATTTCCATTTGGCTGGCAGTCACCTCCAGGTTTCAGTTGCTGACTCCACTGCTCCAGACGACTGTGAGCTCCAAACTTGCTAAAAGCTGACGTGGACCAGCCCAGCTAACATGGTTCTTCCCTGTCTGTCCCTATGGGGTCAGGCAGCTACATGCTTCTGACAAATGCCCCCTTGCCCAGTCTTTGACTAGCTTTTCAGCCTTTTGGGGCCCCCTGACATCAGCGCCCCAATGCCAGCTCGAAGCAGTTCCAGAAGAGAATACATCACCCATATTCCCTGTTCAGAAAAGGCTGAAATGCTGGGTCAAAAGAAAACTCCCTGGCATAAAGACAAGATGGCTAACTATACATGGCCATTATTAGAGAGGGATACTTAGGAGCTAACTGTCCAAAACCCATGATTGGGTTCCATTAGGCACATGAGAAGGGGGAAATGTGGAACCAAAATAAGACCAAAATGCTCTCACCCCAAAACTAAAGGCCTAAGACTGCTCCTTTTAGCTACAGGCCATAAGTTACTGGAACAGGCCAGAAGTTACTGAGACCAGTCAGTTCAGATTCCAGAAACCAGGAAGTGTAAAAGTACAGAGCCACAAGATAGTCACGAGGTAATGCCTGCCAGACTATGGAATGTCCTCTCCCTGGTTTCCAGGGTAACTGATCACAGAAATGCCTCCACCTGAGGGCAGCCAATGAGAAATGGTGGCGGGCAACCACTCCCTTAGAAGTAATTTCTAGAAGTCCCTAGAAGCGAGCCAATCAGAATTGTACCCGTACTAGCACCCCTAAATGATGTAACCTTGTGACTTTTCCCTTTAAAAACTGAACTTGCAGACAGGTGGGCGCTTCCTCCAGCCTCCACTGCGTTGGATGTATTGGATGAAGTCCCTGCCTAGGCTTGTATTGCTTTTGGATATCCAGAATTAAACCTTGCTTTTGCATTCCGGCATGCTCGTCTTTGGTGGTCTCTCTGGGGGTCACGATCTGGGCACAACAGTAGGAAGAGGTTAGGCAGGACCTCCGGGCAGAGAGAGGAAAAGGAGATGAATCTAGGTGCTAGAGAGATGCCAGACGAGACAGACAGGAAATGGGAGATGGAAGAGAGTGTAAAAAGCCATGAGGTAAAATGTAGATTAATATAAATGAATTCATTTACGTCATAAGAGCTAGTGAGACAAGGTCTTAGCTATAGGCCAAGCTTTCATAATTAGCAAGTCTCCGAGTGGTTTGTTTTGTTTTGTTGTGAGCTGGCAGACCAAAGAAAAGTCTGACTGCTCCTGGAATGTTCACTATGGAAGGCCTTGCTTTGTTAGAAACATGCTGATAAGTAACAGGGAAGGAAAGTGTCTCAGAACAGTTCATTATCTGTAGCTCGTAGCTTCCATACCCCACCTCAAGCTTCGAGGATCCAAGTGCTGAACTGCTGTTGTTGAAAGTCCAGACACTGAACACCTGAGCGGGAGGGGGTGTGGGGGTGCAATGATGAGGCTGAATCCTTAAAATTAATTGGTGATGGAAGCATTTGGGTGAAGGCAAAGATGCGTAAAGAATGTGTGTAGCAAGGGCTGAAAGAGCGGCTTGGGAGTATAGCAATTACTTCAGACCTGTGAGGCACCACACCCAAAACGAAACAATCCTCTTAGTAAAATCTTTTATTTGGTTTATGTTTCAAGTGTAAAATAATCATAAGCTGGAATATTTGATGATACGGGAGCGAGGAGAAGCCAAGTCAAACAGCAACATCCATTTAAAATAAATCAGAAAGTCGAATTTCTAAAATGCCATCTTCTTGGAATTATCTCGTCATCCATCGTATCTCAGTTGCAAAAGATTTGGAAATACTCCGGCTGAAGAGGTGTGTTCTGGGTTCAGCGGCTTCAGCAAGAGCTCTCCCCTGTGAGGGTAGCACAGAATTCCTCAATCTACCTTTCTGTTTTTAATAAACATTAATCTGCAACAGCATCTTAGAAACACTGGGAATTTACACAGGTGGTGCCGAGTTCTCAGACACCCTGTGCCCCGTTTCCCTGTTAGTTATCATCAGGTGTTAGTTACCACAGCGTGGACTGGATTCAGATTCCTTCAGTTTTACCAAGCTGCCTTTTCTGTTCCGGGATCCAGTTCAAGTGCTGAATTGCACTGGGTCATTATATTCCATAGGTTCCTCTCCTCTAATAGTGTATCAGGGTTCCCTTATTTGTCTGTTTTTAAATTTTTTTTAAATCATTTTATGTGTATGACTGTTTTGCCTGCATGCCTGTCTGTGTACATGTGCACCTAGTTCCCATGGAGTCCAGAAGAGAGCATCACATTCCCTGGAACTGGAGTTACGGACAGTGTGAGCCATCATGTGGGTGCTGGAATTTCTTTCTAGCCCTGTGGATTTGTTTTGTTTGGAGACTGGGTCTCATGTAGCCCAGGCTGGCCTCAAACTCACTCTGCAACTGAGGCTAGCCTTGAACTCCTGATCCTCCTGCCTCTACCTTCCCAAGTGCTGGGATTATAGGTGTATGTCTGTTTTATAAAATAGCGAGAATCAAATTTAGGGCTTTGTACACCCTTGGTGAGCACTCTACCAACCCAGCTTCACCCCTTTCCTGTGTCCAGTTTTATTGTCAGCGAATGACAGAATATCCAAATTGATCATCAGAAGTCAGAAGCGTGGAATATATTTTATTTTGAACCAGCTCGAAGATTCAGTGAACTAATTTCTCTGAGATTAAAAACAAAAGTTCAGCCAGGATCTGGTGGTGCACATCTTTATTCCTAGCACTCAAGAGGTAGAGGCAGGCTCTCTGTGAGTTCGAGGACAGTCGGGTCTACAGAGCAAGTTCCAGGAGAGGCAGGGCTGTTGTTACACAGAAAAACAATGTCTTGGAGAAAAAAAAAAGTTTAGTTGTGCTGACCCATTAGTATGTATATGTGGTTACATGATTTGTTCACATTGTTAATGTTGAGAATGAAAATTTCCAGGATTAGGTGGGGTGGGGAGCTATGTCTATCTGACTGCGAACAAAACATCTTCTGGAAAGAGTCTGTGTCTGCAGAGCAGAGACTGACAGACTGATGGGGTTCTTGGTACTGTGGAGACATTGGAAAGCGCTTGGGGAGACTTAAGGAACTGCTATTTTGAGTTGTTATTCCCAACAATAATTTACCCAGCCCCTAGTTCTGTTTCCCAAGTCGCACGTTGACTCACCATCCAGCTCCTTAGAAAGCATTCATGGCTCTCCTCCGGTTAATGTCTCTCTTGATTTGGCACACAGAGCAAACAGGACAGAAGAGGGTGGTGATATAGTCATTACAAATAGATCCCTGTGGAAGACACGGAGGCGTGTGAATGTATAACCTGCTGCGGCTTGTGGATTTTAAAGAAAACCAAAGCATGCACACAGGGTCAGAGGGAACCCTTCAAGAGTCATTTCTTTACTTCCCCCACTTGGGTCCTGGTCTTCCAGTTTGACAGGAAGTGCTTATCTGCTCAGCCATCTCACTGGCCCTGGATTTGGTTTAGAAGGATACCTCCAGGAAAACCATAACTGACCACAAGACACTTGCCTCTCCATTGCAGTACTCTACGATTCTGAGAAGAGAAGATCCACTCTAACTATCAAGCCCAAGAATACAATAAAGAGATTCAGAAAGTCAGATCTCACAACCAGGAAACTCCTGGCTCTAAGTTGTTACAGCAGAATGAAAAACTCGAGACACGTGATTCTGTGAACGTTTTTGGGAAGAGAATTAGGGAAGTGGCAAACAGTTTGGGGTCAAAGTACTCCTAAGTACTAGTGAAAAAAGTAAAAGTTTGACAGGAAATGTGACCACATAAGACATCGACTGTGATGCTGAATGAAGAAGCACCGTGGCCACAATGTAGAAGCTGGACATGGAATTAGCCAAAGGTACGGAGACCTGTGTAGGAGGGAGTGGCAGGAGCCAGGAAGGACAGGACCACAGCCCAGGCCTCCGTGAAGTCCATAGGGAAAGCCTACATCAAGAAGCGAATATTCAACGGAAAAGCAAGAAAACTGCTCTGTAGAGGGTCACACAGGTGAAGGAGTTAGGGAATGGCTGTTTTTCTTGACAATCTACAAAATGAGATTTATCATTTAAAGAACAGTTTGCTTCAGAGTTTTCATCCGTTAAAAACGAACGCCAACCTAGGGAGCAGGGACTTTGGTAAGGCCGGGGATCCTGAGCAGTTTAACGCGGTGGAGGAGAAAGTCAAGCAGGGTCGCAGATCCATCAACCCGAAGCAGCCCTGGGGGAAGGGTGGGGACACTACACTAGATAAACCAAAGCTCAGAAACACGGAGCAGGGGAGGTGGGAAGCAGGCAGGGTGGTTCTGGATGATCAGACCCAGGGCCCCCTCATGTGGGTCTCGGGGTTCCAGGAGAGGCCCGGCAGGAGACAGTGGGTAGTGTCCTAAATATTAGATTGCTAGCTCACAGGGTACATACACTCTGAGAGATACTGGCAAGTACTCTTCCAAGACTATCAGTTTACACACCATCAGCATTTACACGAATGTATTTCTATGAGTTAAAGGGATAGAAACAAGTTATTGTTTATTACCAAGTGGTAGACTTGGTTATTAAAAGGTTCCGTTTTCACTTTTTATTTCATATATTTCTGTTTAAATTTGCTACATATTTTAACATTGCTTTGTAATAAAATAAAACTAGTTAAAATTTTCAAGTGAAAAAAAAATCACTGAAATAAAATAGGTCCCTAGAAAATGTCGCACATTTGTTTGTCCCTGTGACAATGAATCTTGTGTGTTTCCTTGTCTAGGCCACAGCTGAACATAGACGTTTGCTTTACCATTATTCTAGATGGTTTTCGAAGATTCATTTGAGATAAAATTAACATTTAAACCTGTAGACTTGGAATACAGCAGATTACCTCACATAATGTAGATGGACTGCTCTTCCAATTAGTTGAAGACCTTCTTACAATTAGGACCTGAGGCTTACTGATTGATTAGGTTGGCCGGCCAGGGAGCCACTGGGGTCCATCTGTCTCCCCCTTTCCAGGGCAGGGACTGAACTCAGGCTTGCAGAGCTACTGACTGAGCTCTCCTCAGCTTTATCCTCCCTCCTGTTCCTCCTTCCTCCCCTTCCTTCTGACAGGGAAACACTGTAGCTCAGACTCTCAACCTTTCGACCTCAACCTCCCAAGTCCTAAGGTTACAGGTGTGTGTGCTACCATGCTCAAATAGTTGAAGACCTTGGAAGAGGAAGAGGAAGAAGAGGAAGAAGAACAAGAGGAAGAAGAGGAAGAGGGAGCAGAAGAGGAGGAGATGGATTTCCCTTGAATTAGGAAGAGTCCTGCTCGTACACTGCCTGTGGACTTCAATTCACTCATGACTATCTAGCTGCTTTGAGTGTTGGACTTACTGGTTTCCATCACTGCATGACTTTATAACACATCTCTCTCTATGACTTTTTTTCTTTTGGTTTTTCAAGACAGGGTTTTTCTGGGTAGCCCTGGCTGTCCTGGAACTCACTCTGTAGACCAGGCTGGCCTGATCCTCCTGCCTCTGCATCCTGAGTGCTGGGATTAAAGGAGTGCACCACCACCATTTGACTTTTTCTTTACTGCTGTCTCTGTCTCTTTCTCTCTCTCTACACACACAGAGGGAGGCAAGTATACACATATATATTTAATATATATACATATATAATGCATATTCCTATATGATATATAAAAATGTGTACGTACACATGTGCATGCACATCTACTTACCTATGGGCTGTTTCTTTGTGTAACTCTGATTAAAATGCTACCCCATTTCATATGGTGATGTAGGTGTAACGCAAAGTGCACCCACGTACAGTTTGGATTGGATGTCCCCTCTCTGTGATACCAGGGCACACCTCTTACACACTTGGAAGTCTTTGTCGGTAAAATATGGTGGACCCTCCCCCACCACACACAGGCATCACCAGGGGGTGGAGAGTTCAGGCACCTGAAGTATAACAGGTTCCAAATAATCCTCCTCTACTGTGTTACACACTTGCAAATATGAAGTCCTTGCTTTCCAGGATGTGAGAGGGCACACAAGGAGAGGATCTACTGCTCTGTTGACTGGACTAAAGACTGTACACGCCACACACCTCTGGCTAATCAGACTCAGAGCCTGGACACCATCAAATGGCAGCCACCCCACCCCTCCAACGGCTACAGTAAATCCGGTTGCAGACTGGAATGATAAAAGGCGAGAGACTCACGGGAATGCCATATCGGGTTCGGTAGAGGGTCCTCATCGCCACAGTTGTCCCACACAAACAGCATTCATTCATGTCAGCTGCCACTTGACACCCAAGACACGTAAAGCAGAACGTCCCACAGAGGCCTGGGAACACGAAAGCAGGGGTACATGTCACTCGTCTGCCCCCATCAGCTCCACCAAGAGCGGTCACAACAGGGGGCCTTTCCCCTCTCTGCTGCCAAGTCCGTCTTCACTGTGGAGCTTCGTTACACGCCCCCCTCCCCCGTCATTTCAAGAGCGACTGCACACGGGAAAGATCCGGCTCTTTCTGCAGCAGCGCCACTCAGGTGTTAATTACCGAAACCTACCCATGTTCCAGGTAAAACCCTCAGTACTAACCATGCTCCCAACTGGAATCCGTTAGGGATCTAACAGGAAAGAATGTCCAGTGGAGGACCAGCTCACTTCAGAGCAGAGCCTACAAGGCCCTGAGTGGTAAATACCTCCTGAGCCGAAGAGTGAAGCGTGGTTAGAAAATTTTAAAATGAGTGAAAGGGAACAGAGTTTCTTCGAGATCATTTGTCATATCCATTCACTGTGGCCAAGGTCCTGGGATAGGGTAGGGAATGAAGTTAGGGGGTGACAGGCCTAAGGTGGTGTGTGTGTGTGTGTGTGTGTGTGTGTGTGTGTGTGTGTGTGTGTGTGATGACAAACTAGGAGGTGTTTACGTCTGCCACCAAGGCCAGGGAGAGGCACCAAGTATTTTGTAAGGAGAGAATGATTTGGTCAGATCTGCATTAAGAAAATCTTCCGCCGGGCGGTGGTGGTGCACGCCTTTAATCCCAGCACTCGGGAGGCAGAGCCAGGCGGATCTCTGTGAGTTCGAGGCCAGCCTGGGCTACCAAGTGAGCTCCAGGAAAGGCGCAAAGCTACACAGAGAAACCCTGTCTCGAAAAACCAAAAAAAAAAAAAAAAAAAAAAAAAAGAAAATCTTCCATAAACCGGGTGGTGGTGGTGGTGGTGGTGCACGCTTTCAATTCCAGTACTCAAGAGGTAGGGTCAGAGGCAGGCAGAGTTCAAGGCCAGCCTGGTCTACAGAGTGAGTTCCAGGACAGCCAGAGCTACACAGAGAAACCCTGTCTTGAAAAACCAAAACAACAACAAAAAAAAAAAGAAAGAAAGAAAGAAAAGAAAAAAATCTGCCACAAAACAGTGACGACTACCCCCTCCCCTTAAAAATCACAGTTTATTTAGTGAGTGCACGCACAGTGTAAAAGTCAGAGGATAATTTTCAGGTGCTGGCCTCTCCTTCCACCACGTGGCTCCTGGGGCTCAAACTCCGGCTGTCAGACTTGGCCACGGGCACTTTTCCCACTGAGCTGTCCTGAGCCGTCCTGACAACCCGACATTAAAGTTCGAGTATGCAAGTAATTGTACATTCAGATAATTGAGTGGTGACTTGGGGCTGGAGGATTAAATGTTAATGTTTAGGAAATTTGACTATTGTAAGTCTTTATTATCACTTTGATTTTCAGATGTCAGAAACAATGTCCCGAGACACGTTAGTCAGTCGACCCTGTTACCTAGTAAGTCAAAGAGCGCTCGCACGTAATTCCTCCTGTCTATGCTCTCCTGTAATTATTAGCCTCCTTCGGTTTCAAGTTCCGTTCCATTGCAAGTTAAAGCTTCTGTATTTCCTTACGATTCTTAGGAACAGGCTTCAAAGTAAACCTTTTGTTCCTGATTTGCTGAGAACAGTCTCTGGTCCCCTTTGCTACCCCACCTCACTTTCTTCCAAGATCGCTTGGACAGAGATCTTATTGCTGCATGCAGGAAAACTTAACTGTACAGATTGAATTAGTTCTCTGAGGCTGTGCCAAAACTGGCTGAGAAGTGTCCTGTGATGGGACACGATGTAACTATGAAACAAGATTTTAATATATGTGTAACCAAAAAGAGATTTTTTTTTCTAGTTTTTTAATCCCAGCACTCAGGAGGCAGAGGCATCTCTGTGAGTTTGAGGCTAGCCTGGTCTACATAGTGAGTTCCAGGACAGCTAGGGCTACACAGAGAAACCCTGTCTCAAAAAACAAACAAAATTAGGTTCAAGTAAAAATGTTTCATTCACGTATAATCTGTTTATAATTATTAGGCCAAGCCCATTCAGTTTTAGAATCATTTAAGACTTCCAATGTTACCTTAACTCTAGGAGTTATTTTAGGGGTAACATGATTGTTTTTGATATACAGGAGAAAAATCAGCTGTAATCATTAGGCTGTCTTTGATTTTGACTGCATCATTCCGGGATGCCCAGGCGTCTGTAATAAGTTAGCAACTTCCAACACAGTGGGGGAGGAATGGGGCAGTGTATCAAAGTTGGGGGCACCTTCCCCCCACTTACAGACTCCGAAGTCGCTGAAGCAATCGCACAGGCTGGTCTGCCAGTTGGAGTTTTGGGGAGCACGAACAAATCCGGGTTGAGTCACGATGACTGTTGGTGCCTGAGCCATTTTCGATGCGAGGTCTTAAAAGCCCTGGTCTGAAAAAGAAAATGTTGGCGTTGGCTGCCTGGAGCTGCTGTGGGTAGGCGCCAGGTTCTGCTCCTAAGCTAACTGCTGTGTTCCGCTGGCTGGGGACGTGGTTGGAGAAATCAGCTTGTTGATCTCTCAGAGTATTTCAGTCTCCACCTCTGAGGGGCAGAGGCCCCAGGGGAAAACACTGAACTGGAAAGGCGAACAGATGAGTCTCATGGGCAGAAGAAACGAAAGAGTGTTGATCGTAAGCTATTTTCAGACAGGTACCTGCTGTCCAGGAAGGGGGAACAAATGACTGGCCTGTGACAGTGGTGGGGTCAGAGGACCATGGGAAACAACCTTCTCTTAAGCTGAATGGCCTAAACTTAGTGCATATCCACCCTCCTCCCCATCTTGATCTGTCTCTTCCGGTTTTGACAACCTCTCTTGATTCCAAGCTGCGCCTTTGTTCGGGCTGCTTAGCCCCTGACACCTGGCAGGGACTAGCAAGCCCTGATAATCATCCTGACTGGTTTCCTATTGTGTTTTGTCAGCGGTGATGTTTATCTGTTTACCCGAGTCAGGCTCTCCTCACGTAGCCCAGGCTAGCCTCAAACCTTCCAAATGCTGGAATTACAGGTGTGTGTTACCATTCCCAGCCCAGCATCTGTTGACCATTGTAATAACCAGTAAATAACTCTAAATGTTTCTCTTCCCATTACTGAGTATACTATGCAAATAGTTTGTAGTTTTAAAAGATTTAGTAAAGCAAGTATAAGTAGGTAGGGTACAATATTTGACATGGAGAATGTTTTAAAAAAAAAAATCCAAAGCAAGAGAGATTTGAGAGTTCCAAGGTTAGGAAAATGATGAAAAGACAGGATCAAATAGTTTACAAAAGAAATGGAAAAAAAAAAGCTTAAATATATAAAAAGATGCTCAAAATCTCCCAACAGTAAGGAAAAAATGCTACCTGTTAAGGCAAAATTGAAAACTTGGGGGGCTTGGGTGAGGCGATTGCCCGGCATGGGGAGGGCCCCAGTGTGGATCTTTAGCACTAAAGCTTGGTCAGAGCAGTCAGAAAAGAACATTGTATGGACGGGCCGGAGGGCAAGTATGGTGACATTTTATTTGTACTGAAATGTGATTTTGGCGGGTGACAAAGATTTGTCCTGACTGTGGACAAGGCAGGAAAACTCTAGCTACAGGCAAGTGTCTTAGGTGAGAAGAGCTTACAGGAAGCACTATGTTGAATAATATGATTGTGACTGGGTTAACTTGGAAAACGCAAATGGTGAGGTCCCTCTGAGGCTTATGGACACATTGGTGCAGGACCCAAAGACGAGCAAAACTTCCAAACTGTCAGCCTATAGTCTCGGGCACCTGGGGAGCCGAAGCAGGGGGATCGCTGGGGTCCAGTTCTAGACCAGCCTGAGCAATGTAGCAAGATCTTGTCTAAAAAAAACAAAACCAAAAGAATTAAATATCATCAGGGCATGTGCCAGGATTCAGGAAACCACGAGGCAAGCAGGTTTACGAGCACATAGACACATAGATAGATATGATAAGAGGTATATAAAGATAACGTTCTGATTATGTTAGGTAGATATGATAGAGGTACATAAAGATATGTTCTGGTTATATCCACAGTGAGAGTACACCTAGTGCCCATTGATTACCAAATGCCATTGTTCAAAAGGAAGAGCAGGGTTCACTAATGCGTTCCTCCAGAGCTGGGGAGAGGAGGCCTGAGATGAACCTGGGGAGTATGATATCAGCAAGAAGAGGCCTCAAGAGTAGATCTAATCAAATGGAACGCTGCTCAGTGGGGGAAGGGGTAGACTTCTGAGCAATTTGATGGCCAGGTTTAGAATTTGAGCAAAAAGTAATGTTATTGTTAGATTATAACTCATACAATAAACAATCTGTAGCTCTCTCTATATATTATCTGTATCATTTTTGTATAATATTAGTATAAGTAAATAAACTAAATTTTAAATGGAGAGAAAGGATGGTACTTTCTTCCTTAGAAAGTTCCAGTTAGTGAGTATAGAAGGAATAACAGAAATATAAGACCGTCGCCTGGTGTACACCATAGTACTAACCACTGCAGGCAAGATGGATGGGCGGAGTCTGTGATATTCCTAGGGTATTTTTCATTTTTACCTGGGCTTCCTGGCTGATTTTTCCTTCTCCAAAGCAAGCCATAGAGACTGGAATTTCACTTCCCCAAAGTCAAAGAAACTAATCTTTCCTTCCCATCCTTCTGTCTTGGAGTTGGCCATATAGACAGTTTCCGATCTCCTCTGTCAGACAGGCAATCACATACACCCACTGGATAATCTGGCCCTCGAGGAAGAACACTGAAGAATCTGCCCAGACCGGGCATGATGCTTCCCCACCTAGTCTGTGAGTTTGAAGAGGGCTGGAAACGTAGTTCAGCAGGTAGAGTGCTTGCTTAGCAGGCAAGCAGCCCTGGTTTCCATCCCCAGCACTGGATAAAAGTGGGCAGGGTAACACATTCCAGCAATCCAGGACTCAGGAGACAGAGGCAGGGGGATTAGAAGTCAGTTAAGTAGTGAGTTCGAGGACACCTGGGCTACAGGAGACCCCGTCAGGTAACAACGACAACAACAGCAAGAAGTCTACTTGAGTCTGGAGCAACAGGTAGTACAGACTTGCAAGCCAGGAGGAGGTTAGGAGGATTGTGACTTTGAAGCCAGGCAGTGCTCTGTAGGGAGACTCTGCAAATCCAAAGCAAAAGCAACTAAGTAGCAAGAATAAATGACAACAGCCCCACAGGAAGTCTACAGGTAATTAAGTAAGGAGATGCACTCGCTCAAGGGAGAAGGCTCATAGCAAGGCATGGTGGTCTGCCAGGAAGTTGTTGGAAAGCGTTCTTAGAGAACGTAGGCTGCGATTGAATGGTTTGGAAGAGAAACCAGGAAACAGAGATGCTACCAGAAGGTGAAGGGCAATTTATGGTGACTCACACTCATTTGTTAAGGAGAGCAGCTTTACTGACCAGAAAGTTGAACAAACTTCTTCCTGCTGCTTTCAGTTCATTTTAAAAATTCACTCATTGCGGAGGACACACAGCTGACCTGTGTATTATTGGTTGCTCACTAGCTTTGCTGTTGATGAGAGCTCTGACTGAAGCCACCCCACAGGTTCAAGCTGGTAAAAGGCCACATTTTTCTATCTTGTCCTGGGACTTTTGCCTTGGGGGGGGGGGTATCTTCCTCTGAAAGCATTTCCTTCTGTTTTCTTCCTCCCGTTTCCTCCATTCCTTTCTTTCTTTTGCGATTTATTTAGCTCATGTTCGTATGCATTCATCTCTCTCTCTCTCTCTCTCTCTCTCTCTCTCTCTCTCTCTCTCTCTCTCGTGTGTGTGTGTGTGTGTGTGTGTGTGTGTGTGTGTGTGTGTTTGTGTATGAATGAGTGTAATTAGGGTTACTCACAGGAGCATGGGCAACTAGCCAGTGACCACACCAGTGAAGAAAAATGTCTCTGTTTCCCAGCCACTGAACGATACCAATTGTACACTAATGATTAACCACAAGGCCAGCTATTCCAGGAAAGGGGCTAACACTGAGCCATAAGACATGCTAATCAAAACTTCGCTTGGATTTGTGGAACCCATAAGGTCTGATGACCTATGAATAACAGCAGATGGTTGACCAGAAAAGTCTATCTGAAACTTATAACTACCATGGGCCACACCTGGTATACCGTTCCAGAAATCTCTACATACACCTTGCCTCTGTAGCCCCAATGCAACATAGTTTTTTTCTTTTCTTTTTCTTTTTTGAAGTAGGGTCTCATATAGCTTAAGCTCCCCTCAAACTGTTTGTAGCCAAGGATAATCTTGAACTCTGGACCTCTTGCCCCACACAATTCCGGGGATTGAATCCAGGGCCTCCTGCATTGCTAGGCAAGGACCATAGCAACTGGACACCAAAACCTGCCCCTTTTTTTCTTTTTCTTTTCTTTTCTTTCTTTCTTTTTTTCTTTCTTACTTTCTCTCTCTCTCTTTCTTTTTCTTTTCTTTCTTTCTTTTTTTTTTCTTGACTGGAGTGTCCATCTTCCAATTTCTTGAAATATCTTTACAGGATGCAACAGCAGCTCCCTACATTTATTTCATCAGTTTCAGGAAAAGAAAGTAAAAACATTGCTATAATTCCATTTCGTTGCTGACCCTCTTCACAACTAACAAGAGCAGGTGTCTGTGAGCAGTGTTTACTGGTGCAAGACTTGAAAATGTAGCAGGCACCTGGTCCCTGGAAGGGGTCTAACTAACCCAGCTAGAAAGTTCTCTGCTTCCCCATCTGCTGGGGATACGCTTGATGCCCTCATAGGGGGCGCAGCTCACCCACTGATGAGTGGACAGACCCTAAGCACCTCAGCAATGGGTCAAGTTTCTCAGAACTGTTCAGACCTCCCCACGTAAGTCTCCCAGTGCTTCCCTCCATCCCAAACTCCAACACTATAATGTCAGAAATCATATTCTGTGTGATTACTTACCACAATGCCTTGGAAAGCAAAGCATTTTAGAAAACAGAAAAGCATGTGTATCCAAGTTTGCTTTGCATTACCTTTGAATATTCAAATGCCAGAAAGAACACAAAAGAATACTGGGTGGTTGCCTCAGAGTGAGCTGCTGATAATTTTTTCACTTTTACCTTTATTATTAATTATTTTTATGACAGTGTTGAAAAAATTGTTAGGACTGGGAGACACAGATCTGTGGTAGAGTACTTGCTTAGCATTTGATAGGCCCTGGTCTGGAGCCCCACCATAACAACAAAAAAAAAAATTAGAACTACCAGGAAAAGCTCCAAAGCTACACAGAGAAACCTTGTCTCAAACAAACTAGAGCTAGCATTTATTTCTTTTATAATGAAATCTTGAGGTAGCTTTTTTTTTTTTAACCCTTTGGGGGGAAAATCAAATCGACAACTAACATCTTTAAAGGGAGTAAGCCATCATCTACAGCTCTGGTTTTACTCCTGGGCTCAATGTCCAGCACGATGCTGGCATTTGATAAGTGACAGCTGAGGGAGGGAAGGAACATCCTTTCTGCTGTTGTTTTCAGAGGGAAATTATAATCCTTGACTCACTTCTTTTGCAAGAAGCCTACATTGGGGTCCTAATAGTGGGCAGCGGGAGAGTTCTGAGAGAGAAGCACAGGGCAGTGGTTCTATAGTTATCCTTTGCCTGGCAACCCTCACTCAGCATATTGCAGATGTTTGTGTTCTTGTATTATTTGAATATTGACTTCACAATCATTTGAGACCTGAACACTGGCCGAGTGCTTCTAAAGTCCATGGCAATCTGCACCTGAGGCAAAGAGGTGCCCCTGAACGTCTGTCTGCTTATTGCCAGATAATTGGTAAAAAATATTTTCCTTTCTCTACGAGTAGCTTAAAAAGTCACCAGTCTAAGTTGTATGCTATTAGCCAAGGTGGTGGTGCCTATAATCCTAGCACCTGGAAGGTGGAGGCAGGAGAAAAAAATATTGTAATAATAACCATAACACAACCTCATATCTTTTTCATTAAAAATTATGTATTTATGTATGTATGTATGTATGTATGTAGTATGTGTGTATGTATTTAATGTATGAGGGTTCTGTCTGTAGGTATGTTTACATACCAGAAGAGGGCACCAGATCTCATTACAGATGGTTGTGAGCCACCATGTGGTTGCTGGGAATTGAATTCAGGACCTCTGGAAGAGCAGCCAAGTGCTCCTAACCACTGACCCATCGCTCCAGCCCTTCCTTTTCATTTTCTTAACCCAGGAGAAATTTGAAAACATGTACAATATGCCCTACACACACGGGAATTATATTCAGTCTCTTTGGTATCCTAAGTATTTTTTTTTTCTATTTCTAATGCAGACAAAATCAAATTACAAATAAAACAATACATTAAACTGTTGCGTGCTTCTTTCATGGATTTCTTTTTCTTTCTTTTTCTCTGTGGTCCCGGGGACTAAACCGAAGGCCTCCTGTGTGCGCGTTCGGCAGGTGCACGCTAAGATGCCCAGCTAAGTTCCTCTTTTGAAGTTGGGAAACTGCCGAGTGGGAAACTGTGGGGATCACTGTGTTTCCGAAACCGAAGCCAAGCAAGGGTGAGGGGACTGGGGGCGGGGCAAGAGGTCCTGAATACCCAGACCCCGGTGGAGGTTGTCTGCAGCTGTGAGGGTAGGATGCTCTGCCCAGTACACTCCAGAGCATTCCTAGAGAAGAACTAGCGGTCCAGGGTTGCCATTTGCCACTTTCGGCTTATTCTGAAGAGGATTTTACACTGTCAAGCCCACGGTTTCTTACAGAAGAAACCCCCCCCCCCCATATTTAAAGACCCAAGAGCGGAGCCGAAAGTGCAGCTCAGAGAAGCGCTGGCTGATCACGCACGCGCCATCGACCTTGCCCTGCTCCTGGTCCTCAGTCTGCTAACCACCAAAACCCTCCCACAGAAGAACTAACCACAAAGCACTAAGAGAAGCCGGCAAACAGACTCAGGGCACTCTGAGGAAGCCCTGTGAGCCTGTCGCAACTCTGCCTCACTTGGGAGTTACAACAAAATGTAAAATCCAATGCGGACTGTCCCAAGGACCTGACCTTTTTTTTTTTTTTTTTTTTTCTCTTTTGGCTTCAACCATCAAGATGCGGAAGCCTTTAACCTTAGTCAACTCAAATGAAAGGTCACCAGGAAGTGAAGGAAAAAAAAATCTTCCCGGCATCTGCCTAACGTTGTTTATGTCATGTTTCTAAGTGTTCTGTGACCTAATGTTTGTGCCTGTTCCGTCGTCCTCGGAGTTTATGATATGTGAAGACTGTGCCCCAAACCGTGTTTGTCCACCTTCTCAACAAGCCAATTAGGAGTCAAATTAATAGTGGAAAGCAGGAAAAACGGCAGAGAAACCCAGTAAACATCTCCACCCCACCCCCCACCCCCGAGGCTGTCCTCTGGATCCCGAGTAAGGTTTAAACTGAAGGCTTCGGTGGCATCCTGTAAGGTGGCCTGACTGTGTCAGAACTGTGTGGAATCCCTTTCTAAGAAACCGGTTCCTCTGGCTAAAAGCCTTTTCCTACTCCCAGCATGAGATTCCTGGGGGATTTCTTTAAACACGCAAGCCTGATAGTAAGATCCGAGACACATGTGTCTCTTTAGAATGTCTTCCTTTCTGCCAGACCTGTCTCAAAGGAAAGCTGTTGGCCATGCAGATTCCTGGTCACTACTCTGGGAAACTGGTTAGTCTAGGGTCTGGGAGTTTGTAATCAGCATCTTCGGGGCTGCGGCCCCTGTGCCACAGGGCACGTGGCTGCTTTGAAGGCAATTATCTATAGAAAAAGGTCTTTCTTTCCCCAGGCAGCCACAGCACATGCAAAATCAGCTCGTGGTACCTCACAGGCCCCTTGGTTGGGGTGGAGATCCTCACTCTAGTACCTGGCAGACCTTGTAGCCTCTTGGTTTGTCCATTTCTCTCTGTTTTTACTAATTACACATCCATTTTAAAAAGCATGTATTGACCCATCCGCAAGTGTAACCGTCTTGTGATAGACTTGCTGTGGACCGAGGGGGTTCCTGTAATTCCCTGTCTGTGGGGGCAGCCCTGCCCGGAGCTCGGCTTTGAACACCGTCTTTGATTGTACAACAGGGAAGAGAGTGATAAGGCTCGGGAAAAAAAGAAAAAAAAAAAATGGAGATGAGGAGATTGAAACGGGAATCTCAGTGGGCAAGCCTTGAGAAGCGGCATGACCACCTTCCCCTTCAGAAGTTTCTTTGCGAGGAATGAATGTCTCTGCCAGGAAATCTTGCGGTACTGTTAGGCTTCCATGTGGAACCTCTTAATTTTAACTATCAGTCTCAGGCTCATTCTTGTACCTCTATTTCTGCCTCAGAACACCCCACTCTTTAGAAAGACAGTACACTGGCTTAATAAAATCATGCTATATGGCCCTGGTTATATTAGTAAATCTTAATGATATTGATTAGCTCAGGCTCTAAACAATATGCTCAGATTTTCTTCTTTCTGTTGTATATTGTCTGTCACACATGACCTCTATCAAATGAGAGACGTGAAAGGTGGCTTTTCTCTTTTTGCACATCAGTGAGTACCAGAATTAAATTTCTGTAGTAGTTAGATGTTTGTTCTCATGAGAATGCCTAAGGATTCTCAAACTTCACAAACGAAACCTACGAAAATCCCACCTAGTTTTTGCCAGGTAGTTTAAACAGATAAACATTTTTCATGCACAAAGAAGCTAAGCCAGCTCCGGTGAAGAAAGAGAGGCAGGCACGGATCAAGTTGGTAAATAAAGCACATAAAATGCATCCCCCACTGCGCACAGTGTCTCCAGAGGATTCCAGTGGAGATGTCTCAAAGCATGACACTTAGCAAAATGCTTGCCCCGTGATCGCTGAGTTTCACTAAATCTATTAAGTTTAAAGCAATTAAGGGAGGAAAAAATCTAATCTTCCAACAGAATCTCAAGCTACGGTAGGAATACAACAAAACAATAGAATCACTTTTAAAGGAAACTTCCCCCCCATATTTGAAGAAGTTCTTAATAGCAGAGTACTTACAGTTGAAAAGGGTTGAAGCAGGAAGTGTCCTGTGGTCTGGAGTGGAATCCTCCTAGAAGTTAAGCTCGGAGGAGAGCCGAGGTGATCAGCTTTCAGGGGTGGCCAGCCGGCCAAAGAGCAGAGCCCTGTGTTCTGATTGGCTGTGGTAAACCAGACAGAAGTGGATAAGAGATCTCTCTTACCAAATAGGGTATGTCCCTTTCCTTACAATGGACTAACTGTGATTGTACACCTTTCTGGGGAGGGGATGTGAATCACTCAGAAGCTGATGGGTGTTACCTGCCTGGCAAAGCTTACTGATTTTTACACCTTATCTCCCTCTTTTAATATAATAAATAAGGAAACATTAGGCAACCTGGAACTACAGACCTGAGCAGACTGTGTTTTGTTAATTTGTTTGTTTCTTGAGACAGGGGTCTCGATGTAGTCCTGACTGTCCTGGAACTGACTTGTAGGGTGGTCTGGAACTCAAAGAGATCAGTCTGCTTCTGCCTCCTGAATGCTGGGATTAGAGATGTGCACCACCATGCCAGGCTTCTGATCAGACATTTCTCTCTCTCTCTCTTTTTTTTTTTTTTTTTTTTTTTTTTTTTTTTTTTTTTTGGTTTTTCGAGACAGGGTTTCTCTGTGTAGCTTTGCGCCTTTCCTGGAACTCACTTGGTAGCCCAGGCTGGCCTCGAACTCACAGAGATCCGCCTGGCTCTGCCTCCCGAGTGCTGGGATTAAAGGCGTGCGCCACCACCGCCTGGCCAGACATTTCTCTTTGTCTTTCTCTTCTGTCTTCTTTCCTGCCTCTCTCTCTCTTCCTCCCTGAAGTGCTAGGGACTGGACGCATGGCCAGGGCATGCTAGGTGAGCACTCTGCTCTGACCCACATGCTTGGCCCTATTTTGCTTTGTTTCTACAACAGACCGAGCACTTGCCAGACGTTAGGCATAGTTCTTTTTATTTGAAAATATGATAGTGTTTTATTATTATTATCATTATCATCATCATCACTATTATTATCATTATCATTATTCCCCGCTCCCCTCTATCTGTGGTGTGTGCCTACCCATGCATGCAGCCACCCGAGTGCCACAGCCACATGTGGAGGTCAGAAGGGAGCTTTTGGAAGTCTGCTCTCTCCATCCATCCATTGAAAAGCCTTGTCTTTGTTCCAGCTGTGCTGCACAGCTGTGAGCTTCTGAGCAATGCTGTCTCTCATCTCTTATAGAAGTTCTGGGATTGCAGTTATGAGCCACCACATCAGGTGTCTTTTTTGTTTGTTTATTTGTTTTGTTTTTGTGGATTTCAGGGATCAAACCGAGACTGTCAGGTTTCTTTTTTTTTTTCCCCTCCCCAACTCTTTAAAAAAGTTGAATTTATTTTTATGTGTATGTATGTTTTGATTGTGTGTGTCCATGCACCACAGAGGCCAAAAGAAGATGTTGGATCCCCTGGAATTGAAGTTATACATGGTTGTGAACCACCCACCAGGTGGGTGCTGGGAATCCAATGTAGGTTTTATGGCAGAACATCCAGTGCTCTTAACTGCGGGTCAATCTCTCTGCTCAGTTGTCAGGTTTTAGCTGCAAGTGCCTTTAACTGCTGGGCTATCTCACTGGGCCTGAAGACACGATTCTTAATGTTCTGGGGGGCATATTGTGAGGTACAAAGCTATGCTTTAAGTTTTCATTACTGTATCCAGGAGATCCATGAAATAAAAATGCATCTAACCTGTGAGCCCCTTGCCCAAGGACAGACACTTCCTGAGATGCTGGAGGCTCTTGCTTATGGGAGATAACAAGCAGCATGTTTCCAATCACCTCGGCAAGTCTGGTTGACTCATTTACACCTCATCTTCACTGCAGTGCTTGATTACATGTAGGCTGGAGGTATGTGGGCAGGAAATACATCAGGATGTACGATTGTCCCTGGTTGGGTGTAAACGGGAGGCACAAACGCAAGAAGTGTGCCAGTATTTCTGCTTGCCCCTGATTAGACGTGATGGGAAATACGATGGCCTTGTGGGGTTGCCTTTTTTTTTATAGTTTTTTTTTTTTAAATTGGTTATTTGGGAATCTCACATCTTGCACCCCGATCGCACTCACCTCCCAATCTCCCCATGCCCACCATTTTCCCCGTGACTGCTCCCCACAAAAACAAACAACAACAAAAACCAAGCCCATTTTGTGTGGTCCATGTACTCCCTGGAAAAACTCCTAGTGGGCAGTCCCCAAAGGGAGAGTGTGTGTTTCTCTGCCTGCATCTGTGCCAGAAGCCATCAGCTGAGGAGAGCCTGTGGTGGCCGAAGCAGGGTGGGGCTGGCTGTCCTAGGCCCACACAACACAGTGCTGTGGGTCCTTGGCGGACAGATGGGACCAGCTCTTCTGTGAGGCATGAGGCAGGATCTCCCGATGGGATTGACCTTTTCAAAAAATTATTATTATTTGTTTTTTCAAGACAGGGTTTCTCTGTGTAGCCTTGGCTGCCCTGGAACTCACTTTGTAGACCAGGCTGTCCTTAAACTCAGAGGTAAAGTTGTGTCCCACCACCATCCTGGCATGGGGTTGTCTTTTTTAACCTCTATAAAATATGGCTCGTGGGCTGGAGAGATGGCTCAGAGGTTAAGAGCACTGGCTGTTCTTCCAGAGGTCCTGAGTTCAATTCCCAGCAACCACATGGTGGCTCACAACCATCTGTAATGAGATCTGGTGCCCTCTTCTGGCCTGCAGGCTGAACATTCACTGTATAAATAAATAAATAAATAAATAAAATAAAATCTTAAAAAAAAAAAAGGCTTGTGACCATTTTCTAGAAATCCAGAGATGGACCTGGCCAGAGTCCAGAGTCCATTCTCCTGGCCAGTATTTAATAAAAGCTTGCATTAGGTAGAGGAGGAGGTGAGACGGGCCAGGACATTCGAGTGGGCTTTGAAATGCATGGCAGGTACACATGGATAAGGACCAAAGGAGAGGGGAGGTCAGCGTGGGCTTTGACATGAGAGCAATCTTGAAATGACTGGTCTACGTTTAAAATTTTTATTTATTTATTCATTTATTTATTTATTTATTGTGCATAAGGTGTGTATGTCTCTCTCTCTCTCTTTCTCTCTCTCTCTCTCTCTCTCTCTCTCTCTCTCTCTCTCTCTCTCTCTGTGTGTGTGTGTGTGTCTGTGTGCATGCAAGTCATAGAGCTAGAGTGTGGAGTCAGAAGACATTTTTCTAGAGTCCATTCTCTACTTTACCAAGTGGATTCCAGGGATCCACCCATTTGGAAAAGCAATTTCATAGGAATGACAGTAATTTGGGTTGGAAAAAAGTGATCCAAGGGGGTTGGGGGTGGATATTTCACCTGCACAGGAAGTTCAGAGGTCTGAAGAGTCGAGCCTGACAGTGTCCGGACCGGTGCACACCTCCAACCACACCTTTCCCTTTGCCTCAGTTTACACTCTCTACAGTTTCCTTCCACCACGTGCGTCTCGGGAATCGCCATCAGCCGTCACGGTTAGCAGCAGCTTCCTTTCGGTCCTTCTGCTTAAAAGTTAACCAGTGGCTCCTGATGGTCAAAACAGGAGTTCTGGAAACCTTTGGAGCCACCTCCAGGTTGGGCCGAGCCCCTTACACTGGGCTTATATTCAACGAGAGTTTCTGCGGGGGCCACTTTGACTGTGATGCCTAGAATTATGGAAGCACCGTCAAGAGCATTTTGACTTTCTGACATTCCTCAACCATCTCCCATTGCATTTTTGGTGTGAGTGAAGTGTGTCCATTGAGTCCTCTGACCAGCTACATCCCTCAGTAAAGACGAGCATGTCTCGGCATATACTCAGAAAAGTCTTGCGTGGCCCAAACAGCCAGGACTTACATCTTCAAGACATTAGAGCTCAGCAGGGTGAGATGGGGGGTGGGGGGTGGGGTGGTGAGGAAGTGGGGGTGGGGTGGGGACGGAGTGGGTAAATGTTTACTGAACAAGCATGAGGACCTAAGTCCGCATCTCTAGCATTCCCGTAAAGAGTTGGGTGTGGTGACGCACACCTGTGTCAGCGCTGAGAGGTAGAGCTGGGTTTCCCAAGGCCTGGCAGCCAGTCTAACTAATCCATGAGCTCCAGATCCCGTGGGACACCCTGTCTCTGAAAATAAGGTGGAAAGTGACTGAGTGAGACATCTGACGTGAACATCTGGCTTCCACATCCTACCTAGGCACTTCCACACACGTATGTACACACATACACCATACACACGTAAATACCTTTAAAAAATGACTTCTTTTGTTCTGTACAGGTCTAATAGGCCCTTTTCCAGTTCTAGAAGTCCTAAGGAAAAGTCTATTATCCTCTTTGATAGACTTTTTTCTTCTGATTGGAGACGGGTCTCACTGTGCAGTCCTGGAACTCACTCGGTAGACCAGGCTGGCTTAGAAATCCCTGTAGACCAGGCTGGTCACTACTTCACAGAGATCTGCCTGCCTCTGCCTCCTGAGTGCTGGGATTAAAGGGAACGTGCCACCACACCTGACAGACTTTCTTTTTTAGTTGTAGTTTAAACTGTTTTCAGTGAATTTCTTTCAGCTTTTACTTGATTTTTTTTCTCTATCCTGTACTTGTAACAATATGAAGAGTCAGGATACGTGTCTTTTTCTCATGTTCTAATGACCTGCTACATGTAGGAAATGTGTTTTATGCTCTTTTCTTCATATTAGGGTGCTATACTCCACAATCCCAGGTAAGCCGATTAAGCTCAAACTGGCCTCAGAATTATATTTTATCTCCCTAATCTCTGTCATGAAGTAGTCACTGGTCTAATTTTTTTTCCTATGGGAAAAAATTTTTTTCCATTGCAGCCTTTGCTAGGAAATTGCAAGTTCAACACGAACCTTGGTTAGCAGAGAGGCTCTGGCCACACTGTCTGTCCCTGTCCATTTGTCCACATACTTACATTTGTTCCCGAACTCGAAGGGCCTTTCTCTTGCAGGTGCGAATCCTTCAGTGATTAACTTGGGTGAAAACATGGAGACATGTAGAGATCACTGCTCCTCACAGTTTGCCCATGGTTAAGGATATTGGCAGTCACGCCGTTACCAGCTGGGTCACACTGGCAGCTACTGTGGAGGACTCCTCACCCTCTTCCCTTGACTCGGTCTTGGTCCTGAGTGAGGAATGCCAGCACCGGGGAGGCTGAGCCAGGAACATCATGAGTTTGAGGCCAGCACGGACTAGATTGTGAGAAAAAGCAAAAAAAAAAGAAGGAAGGAAGGGAGGGAGGGAGGGAGGGAGGGAGGGAAGGAGGGAGGGAGGGGAAGGAAGGAAGGAAGGAAGGAAGGAAGGAAGGAAGGAAGGAAGGAGAAAAGGAAGGAAGGAAGGATGGGAGGAAGAAAAGAAGTGGGTAGAATTTTCATTTCACAATGTAAGCCTCAAGTTGGTCCTTTTTTGTTGTTGTTTTAGAGACAGGGTTTCTCTGTGTAGCCCTCACTGTCCTGGATCTCGCTCTGTAGACCAGCTTGGCCTCAAGCTCAGAGATCCACCCGCCTCTGCTTCTGAGTGTGGGGATTAAAGGTGTGCACCACCATGCCCTGCCTAAGTTGGTTCTTAGCATGTCCTACAGATCCCATGTCACACTGATTTTGACTGTGCTTGGTCTGTTTTTAATGCTAAATGTGTAAAGCAATGTCATTAAAGAATGCTTTAAGTCTCAACTATAATCTGAAACAATAATGATTATACACACACGCACACGCACACGCATGAAAGTAGATACCCAATTTTGACAAAACATCACGTGATAGACTGGCTGATTTGTGACAGCTTTGTAAGTTGCTACTGTCTTTTAGGAAGGCACTGTCGACTATTTAGTACATAGAAGAATAAAAAATATCCGTGTTTTTTGACCCTGCGATTTCATGGTGAGTAACACGCTACATGTTGTGGCTATATGTACCTTCTTTGCCTCTTTGTGGTCCTGACCCTGAATGACTGAGTCCCCAAGAAAAGGCCCGACCGTGCCAAGCTCCAACTGTTACATAGCTTCACGCTACCCAGAGTGGGGCACGAAAGTGCTGGACCATCGAGTCCACCCTCTCGAGGGATACCAGGAGCGACTGGAGAACGGCACAAGATCATGAGTTACTGACCACTGGGAAATGGAGACAGAGTGCAGTGCAATGGGAAATAACCATTTTTGGTTATTTTTGTTTACCTAAGGTTGGGAAGCAGGAGAATTTTTCACCCTGAGGTTACCCTCGGGAGCTCGGATTTGACTGAAGATGATGCCAAGCTGTGAATACAAGCAGCTGAGAAGAAAGGGATATAGATCAACAGAAGGCAAGGTGGCCGCAGGGATATAGATCAACAGAAGGCAAGGTGGCCGCAGTGATGACCCGCAAAACCTTGACTGCCAAGGATGGTGAGATATTTGAAACCTTTCTACTTTACATACCTTTCAATAGGTAAATATTCAAATCAGCTCACCAAGGCTCCCCTGTGTGTTCCTGTTCCGATCTTGGATTTGCTTCCTCTCTCATGGATCCTTCCTCACCTTCTGCCTGGCAGCAAATAACCCCCCAATCTACTCATTGCTTTGGGGAGAAAGCCTAGATCGTCCCTTACGGTTTTCTCTCGGATGTGTCGGCCCAGCCCACCCGCTTTCCTCCACTGCACCGCTATGCTGTTATTCTGCGGACTGCTACACACATCTCCTTATTTGCCTTCACGTTGTTTTTATTAAGTCACCCCTTCTTCTCAGCAGCCAGAACCTCCTCTTTAAAATGCAAATCAAATTCTGTTATTTCCTGGCAAAACCACTCCAGCTGCCTTGCCTGGCACTTGGAACACAATTCAAATTCTGCCCCTCTTGCTCCTCACTTCGGCAGGGTTTCTGATGTCGAGACAAAAGCTTACTCATCCTTGCCTCTCCTCGTGTTCTCACTCAGGCCTCACTCAAGTTCTCACTCAAGTTCACGTTTCAGCTCACACAGAGCTACCACAACCCCACCGGAAGCAGCTCCCCACCTAACTGTGACTTAGTCTGGTGGGTTTGGGAAAGGGCTTGCTCTCCAGTTGATGTGTTTTGTTTGTTTCTGGTCTGTTTAGTAGACATCATCACAAAGTCAGGAGGGAAGGCTTCCTTCCCATTTCTCTTGTTGTTATTGGTGCTACAATTGTGTGCGTTTGACATCTTACTTGCTTTCTTGCGTTTCCCCATATTTTTCACACTCGTTCATTCGTTCATTGTGTGTGTGTGTGTGTGTGTGTGTGTGTGTGTGTGTGTGTGTGTGACACTCATATATACATGCAGTGGCACAGGTGTGGAGGTCAGAGGACAGCTTGTGGAAGTCAGTTCTCTCCTTGCACAATGTGAGCATCGTCGGGAGTGAACTCAGCTTTGGGGTCAACTGCCTTTAGCAGCTGAGCCCTCCCGTCCCCCAGGGCTTTTACATACTTCAGGCTCTTTTCTGGAATTCATCATTTCCTGAAGGACTCCAGGTTTCTGTTAGTGTGAGACGTCATTTAGAGACCACTGCTCGGTACCAGGGGTACTCATCACTATGGGGCTTTTTTGAGGAATAGGAGTAAGCAAACAAATAACGTATTTTAAAGATAAAATTCAGCTGGGTGTGTTGATGCACAACTGTTAGGCCAGCATTTAAGAGGCTGAGACAAAAGAAAGGCTAGCATGAGATGTATAGTAGAGATGATGTTTAAAAATACATGAGATGGCCGGGCAGTGGTGGCGCACGCCTTTAATCCCAGTACTCGGGAGGCAGAGGCAGGCAGATCTTTGTGAGTTCGAGGCCAGCCTGGTCTACAGAGTGAGTTTCAGGACATCTAGGGCTACACAGAGAAACCCTGTCTCAAAAACCAAAACAAAAGAACAAATTCCAAATAGAATTTAAATATAAACAAGCAACGGTCATGAGAGAGCTGGACGACCACACAGACGGAGTCTCCATAACTGAAAGTAACAGGAATTTCCTGTGATTCAAGTTTTTGATAAATGAGGGGGAAAACCGAATTAAACTGCTACAACGAACTTGAATCTGGAGTAGTTTGATCTTAACTGTCTTCCAAAGGCCCATCTGATTCATCTTGGTCCCTGGCTGGGTACCACTGGGAAGTCATATGTGACCATTGTGCCCTGGAAGGGGATGGGGGCCCTGCCCTCTTCTTCTTTCTTTCTCTGAGCCCTGAGGTGAGCTATGATGGTGTGCTGCACCACAGACTCAAGAGCATCAGGACCAACCACTCAGGCTGGCACTGAGCCAGAGTAAACGTTCTCATTGGCTTACTTCATTTATCTATTACTTGACTAGTTTTTAGACAAAGTCTCAGTAGCTCAGGCTGGCCTCGGGCTCTCTGTAGCTAAGGATGACCTTGACCTCCTGGCCCGTCGACTTCCTCCTTCAGTGGACTGGCACGTGGGGGCACACCTGGCATTGGCTGTCTCAGGTGTGGGCAGGTGTTACGTCATCACTTGAGTTGTAGACAGTTGAGCTGGGTGTCACGTTGAAGTGTGTGTGTGTGTGTGTGTGTGTGTGTGTGTGTGCGCGCGTGCATAAATGATTTATTTATTTTTATTTTATGTGAATTGGTGTTTTGCCTGCATGTATGTCTGTGTGAGGGTGTCAGATCACTTGGAGCTAGATTACAGTTGTGAGCTGTCATGTGGTTGCTGGGAACTGAACCCTGGTACTCTGGAAGAGCAGCCAGTGCTCTTAACTGCTGAACCATCTCTCATATATATTGTGGGTTTGTTTTTTTTTTTCTTGAGATAGGGTTTCTGTGTATAACAGCTCTGTCTGTCCTGGAACTCATGGTGTAAAGCAGGCTGGCCTCGAACTCACAGAGATCCACCTGCCTATGCTCCCTCATGCTGAGATTAAAGTCATGGCTTAGAATTTTTGTGTGTGTGTGTGTAGTAAGAAGAAGAGAGACAATCTCAGGGCATTCCAGTTACATCAACACTGCATAAAAATAAAAAGTTTATTTTTCCTGATTGATACATGATACCTCCCTTATTACGTACTTCTGTTTTTAACCATCGATACAGTCACATGTGAGGTTAACTTCAGGGGAGACTTATTGAAGGACACCCAGAAACTTTATCCCCAACTTTGCAACTTTTCTGTTACATCTACAGCTGATTCAAGCTTGAAGAAATATTGAAGGGAGCAAGGGGTCTAGAGAGATGGTTCAGCAATTAAGAGCACTTGTTCTTCTTGCAAAGACATGGGCTCAATTCCCAGCATCCCCATGGTGGTTCACAACCATCCATAGCACCATTTCCAGGGGGGTTTGACAGTCTCTTTTGGCTTCTGAAGGCACCAGGCATGTACATGGACACAGATGTACATGTGAGCAAAATATTCACACACATAAAAAAAATTTAAAATCGAAAAAAGAAATAAAGAAAGAAATATTGAAGGGGCCAGAAATGTGCCTTGTGGGTGGAATTCTTGCCCAGTGAGAACAAGGCCTTCAGTTAGATCCTCAGTAGCACACCGGCCCCCAATGCGTTCTTTGGTCACAGTGATCTTGTAGGCAGGACAAGACAAGCAGTGGTTCTCCATCGTTTACTTGAAAGTTCAAAATCAGATAAAAAAAAACAAACCAGTCTTTCTTCTCTTAAAGAGTAGATTTCTGCTGCCAGGACAGTATAATTGTAAGTACACTGTTGCTCAAGAGTTTAAACCACCAAGTGACAGGAATTACATTTGATTTATGCTTCTCTAAACAAAGGGTACAAGAGTTTTTTGGGGTGAGTAGCTGTTGGCTTAGCCAGTTGTGTGGATTCTCAAGTCGCTCACAGAATTCAGCTCAGGAGAGTGGCCTGAGAGAACCGAGGCTGGAGTAATTCAGTGGCAATCCCACTGAGTCTCACTGTCCCCACCAGGGTCTCCTCACCTCTCACTTGTCACCTGTCTGCTGTAGGCACGCTCTACAGTCAAGACTTCATTCAAGAGGCCTGCGTAGAGGACACCCCAGCCACACCAGGTTCTCACTCCAGGTAAAAAAAAAATACCATAGAAAAGGGTTTTTCCTTTAAACTCCTTAACGTTCAGAAATCATTCGCTTTGGCTTGATTCAGGTCACATGCTTGAGTCAGCCTCAGTCAGGCTTGGGAGACCTCTGTAGACCTTGGTCATATAATGTTGATGGCCCTGCAAGGCCTCTCTTCAGGAAATGAGCTGTGGGACATCTGTGACGGCTGTGGTTAACAGCCAATTTTTGTTGTTGTTGTGTTTTAAAAATTATTTCTTTTTATTTTATGTGAATGTGTGTTTTGCTTGCATGTATGACCACGCACCTCTTGGGTGCCTAGTGCCCAAGGAGAACAGAAGAGGACGTCGGATCCCCTGGAGCTAGAGGGGTAGACGGTTGTGACATTGTAGACAGCAGCCATGGCTGCATGTGGGTGCTGGGACTCAGTACTCTTAACTACCGAGCCATCTCTGTAGCCCGGCAGCTAGATTTTAGGGACTGGTATTCTCATGGCTCCCTGCCGACCCTTCTTCTACTTCTCTTTTTACAGATATTACTCACCAGCGAATGTCCACAAGCCTGATGTGATCTCACTGTGTCTTTCCCTGAGAACAAATGTGGGAACACAGCCTTCTCAATACCATAGCTCACTAATCCACCAGAAACATGCAGAATGGCAGATGGACTTTCCAAAGAGAGAAATGAGCTGTGTTCAATGATTACTTATAAACAGTTGTGAAGATAAGCAGTTTTAAATAATGATCTGTTAACAGTCACTATCGTGATAACTCAGCCCAGACTAAAGTTTCGATATTTAAGTTCTTATGGTCCAGGAAATAAGCTCAAGTCATACATGATTTTGTATTTCCACAGATTTTGTTTTTGTTTCTTCCTCAGACAGCTCTACTGGGTCTGCAAGAAAAGAATCTCAGAAACTAACATCGGTCAATTATATAAACAAGACTACAAACATCAGTTGGCTCTCAAGAGTCTGTCCTTTTCTGTGTTTGAGTAGCTGACCTTGGGTTGCACACCGCATTTCCCGCCATCTCTGTCTTCTCTCGCTCCACCAACTGAGGGATGTGTGGTTTTCCTGTTTATCTTGGCCAACATGTTTGAAGAGTGCCGGCCTGCTACTCTGCAGAACATCTCTCAGTTTGGTTTCCTCTGACTTCTTCTCAGTGATCCTATCAGAGCGGCGATGACGTCAGCATGTCTTAGCACTGCTAATGTTGACTTTGACCCCTTGGGGAACTAGTGTGTGCTGTCTCCACTGTGTGGCTGTCCCCCTAGAAGCACTAAGGCTCTTAGAGGAGACACTTCAGACTAGGAGAGTTTCACTAATTAGAATTCTCTTGTCTCCCCTTAACTTATCATTAAATGATATATATTAATATAGACATAGATATCCATTTTACTCTATTGTAGCAGTAAGTTTCTCTGGTACTGCTCAGCCCTGCTGTCAGGATGAATCTCGCCCACCCATGTCTCCCAGCTGCTTGGTCCCAAGTAAATACATAGAGGCTTATATTAATTATGAACTGGATTATGAACTGAGCCTATGGCCCAGGCTTCTTGCTAGCTAGCTATTACAACTTAACTCAACCCATTTCTGTTAATATATAAGTTGCCACATGGCTGTGGCGTTACCAGTCTGCTGACATCTTGCTGTTCCTTAGGCGGTGGCTGGAGTCTCTCTTTCTGCCTCTGCCTTTCTTCTTCCTGTCTCTCTGTTGGATTTTCCTGCCTGGCTCCATCCTGCCCTGCCATAGGCCAATGCAGCTTTATTTATTAGCCAATGGGAGTAACACATAGTCACATCATCCAGAAAGACCTCCCACAACAATCTATAAATTGCAATCATTCATTTTCTTGTCCCAATTTGTCCAGCTTTGACCTTAGAGAGGCCAGGTCCTTCAGGCTGGCTTCTCTTACACACACCTACACACATCATTCACGAACATTACTTTGCTTTCTGGCATCACAAGGTATCCCAATTTCATTTTGTGTTTTCCTGTTCTCACTCCAGAATGAGCTCTTCTCTGTGACAGCAGCATGCCTTTTCAGAAGGGTATTTAGAAACCCAGCTAGGGTTCCTAGGAGCACTCATTACTGTTGAGTTAGCATTGCTTTTAGGCCCCGTTAGTATAGATAGGATACATGATTACATATTTGTGAACACACATGCATATTTATGTAGGTATTTTCATGGATACACATTTATCTACCTATCTACTTAGGTCACGGCTTCATGCCACCATCTCCAAAGCCGATCCAAACCATGGGACTACATAAAAAGGAGAAAGCCAGCTGAACATAAGAATCCATTCCTCTGATTCTGGACCAACGTGGCCAGCCATCATCTCCTACCCCCATATCTTCCCTGCTGTGGTGAACTGTTTCCCTCAGAGACATAAGCCAAATAAATAACTTCCTGAAGTTGTTTTTGTGGGATATTTTATTGTAGCAAAAAGACAAGTCATTAGTACAGATTTTTTTAATTGTTTATCAGATTTGACTATTTTGGCAGTGTTTCTTGAAATGTCTATTTTTGATGGAGTATTTAAGATTGGTATATATTATACTATGCCTTTATAGAACACTATATATATATCCACTGCCTAAATTTGACAAGCACACACTGGAAGAGTAGAAGAGATATAAGTCCTGGTAACAATCTTTCTTTCTTTCTTTCTTTCTTTCTTTCTTTCTTTCTTTCTTTCTTTCTTTCTTTCTTTCTTTCTTTCTTTCTTTCTTTCTTTCTTTCCTTCCTTCCTTCCTTCCTTCCTTCCTTCCTTCCTTCCTTCCTTCCTTCCTTCCTTCCTTCCTTCCTTCAAGACAGGGTTTCTCTGTGTATCCCTAGCTGTCCTGAAACTTGCTCTGTAGACCAGGCTGGCCTTAAACTCAAAGATCGGCCTATCTCTGCCTCCCAAGTGCTGGGATCAAAGGTGTGCACCCCCACTGCCCATCCCTGATGACAATTTTTACTATCAACCTTTTGCTTTTGAACCCAGTGTTTAAGACTAAGACTTAACTTCTCTTTCATTTTCTCCTCTTCATATCTTCCTCCTGCCCCATTGGCATTCTTCTCACTAACTGTTCATTTTGACTCTTGAATCTAAAATCACTTTCCAGATCTGAAATTGGATATATCATCTGAGTGTGTGTGTACTTCATATTAGATTTTCCGAAAAGACCGCATGACTTCAGTGTATATGCAAAGTGTGTGGTGTGTGTGTGTGTGTGTGTGTGTGTGTGTGTGTGTGTGTGTGTGTGTGAGAGAGAGAGAGAGAGAGAGAGAGAGAGAGAGAGAGAGAGAGATTTCAGCTTAAAAATATGCCTTCCAACTTCTTTGATATCCTTTTTGTATAAAGAGGAGATCTACGTCCTGTCTCTTGAATTTGAACTCTGACTTCTTGACCACAGAACATGGCAGCAATTCTGTGTCACTTTCTGGGCCAGGTTTTATAAAACTGGTCCCTTCACTTGAAATGCTTGCTTTTGGAACCCAATAGCCCATTGAAAGGCCCATGTGGATAGGAATCAAAACACAGATCACGACCATAAACCAGACCAGGCAACAGTAAGAACCAACTTGTCGGTCATACTGAAAGCATTCTACACGAAAACAACGTGGAAAACTAAACAAAGCAAAACCAAACCACAGTCTCCTCTGAGCTCTGTACAAGTTCAAGTCTGTGAGCAAAATGAGTGGTTTCTGGGTTCAACCACTGTAACACGAACTGCTGAATGGTCTTATTAATAAAAAACCCAGAGCCAGACATTGATGTAAAAGCCGAAAGATCAGAGAGGCAGAACAGCCAGCTACTAGTTCTTATCCCTACAAAATCCTCCCCCTCAAGAGAGGGAGTTCCTGTTTCCTCACACCTTATATACCTTTCTGTGTCCTGCCACATTACTTCCTGGGATTAAAGGCGTGTGTCACCACTGCCTGGTTCTGTTTCTCTCATGTAGCCCAGTGTGGCCTTGAACTCACAGAGATCCAGACAGATCTCCGGATCTCTGTCTCCCAGTGATAGGATTAAAGGTGTGTGCCACCACTGCTTGACCTCTATGTCTAATTTAGTGGCTGGCTCTGTCCTCTGATCCCCAGGAAAGCTTTATTGGGGTACACAATACTTCACCACAAGCCACAATGTCTTGGAGTGTATGAGGGGAAACAATATAAAGTGAATGTAGTTTTCAAACTTTCATTGTAAGAGAGGAACCTGACATTTGAATATAGTTCTTTCTGTTGACTCTAGTTCCTCAAGAATAATATAGTCTTTTATTTTTTGAGACAGAGTCTCACTATGTAGCTTTGGCTGGCCTGGAACTCTCTATGTAGACCTCACTAGCCTCAAACTCAGAACCAATTGCCTCCTGAGTGTTGGGTGTGCGCCACTGTACCAGGTTCATGAAAGGAGGGAAAGTCACCTTGTACCCATTCTTTTCTGAAGAAGCAGTGGTATATTTTCTTTCCATCATCCTTACTCTATAATCTATACTTACAGAAAGCATTTTTACATTGACATTAATACAGTTCACCCCTCCCATCCCTATCTCTCTTTCTTTATTTCCTTTTTTTCTTTAATGTGTATTTGTGTTTTGGTTGTGTCTTATTAGGGTTTCTATTGCGGCAGCAAAACACCACGACCAAAAAGCAAGTTGGGGAGGAAAGGGTTTATTTGACTTACACTGCCACATCACAGTCCATCACTGGAAGAAGTCAGAACAGGAACTCAAACAGGGCAGGAACCTGGAGGCAGGAGCTGAGGCTGAGGCCATGGAGCGGTGCTACTTACTGGCTTGCTTCCTATGACTTGCTCAGCCTACTTTCTTATAGAACCCAGGACCACCAGCCTAAGGATGGCCCCGCCCACCATGGGCTGGGCTCTCCACCACTTATCACTCATAGAGAAAATGCCTTACAGCTGGATCTCATGGAGGCATTTCTTCAACTGAGGTTCCTTCCTCTCTGATGACTCTAGCTTGTGTCAAGTTGACACCAAACCAGCCAGTTCGGGCTGGTTTGCATGCCCGGTGCCTGTGGAGGCCACAAGGAACTAGATACCCTGGAATTGGAGTTACAGATGCTTTCAAGGCACCATGTGGGAGCTGGGAATCCCAGTCCTTTGGAAGAGGAGCCAATGCTTTAACTGCTGCGCAACCTCTCCAGCCCTTCATCTTTTCTTACTTTGGGTTTGGTATCCATTTGGTAAGGGGGTACTGTATTTATAGACTCTTGTATTACGCTGTATTTCTTGTCTTTTCCAGTGTGTGTCTTTGTAAATGCTCCTGCTTTATACATAGCCAGACAATGATTAAAGGTGTTCAGTAAATGTAAATGATAAGTGGATACATGAGCAAAAGAAACATTTGCATGCTTACCATGCTTGCCAGAAACTTTTTCATATTTCAATTTCTTTTTTACTGTCTCTAGTCTCACATTTAAGTGTAAAATGCTTAATTTGGTGGTGCTTGCAGATCAAGAGAAAATCCATACATGAAAAGCTGTAGATTAAAGCTGATTTTTGGTTGCAAAGGATCAGAGAGAGGGAAGATGGGAAGCGACTGGTAACAATCATGGAGTTTTGCTAGCCATTACAGAGTTTCTTTAAAAGGAAATTAATAGGTTTTCCGTACCCTGAAAATAGGTTTCTCCGCTTACATAGTAAGACAGATCAAGCCGAATTGAAAAAGTGAAAGAACCGGTTTATTTGAGCAAAGCAACTCCTGGGTGAGTTCTCCAGTCCCAGAGATCCAGGCCAGAGAAGTCGCGCGCCCGGACTAGAGCAGGGCGGTTATGTAGCTTGTAGGCGAGAGGTGATGACGTGTCCAACACAAGCTGGAATTGGGCCCAAGTATGGTCAAAAACTGAATGCTTTAGGCAGGGACTTGGGCTGCTGGCAACTTCAGAGGAGGAAGCTTCTGCAGGCACCAGTAATGTGGAACTGGGCTTTTTGGTGTCTTGTCTTTGTCTGTGATTCTCTGAGAGGGTGGGGTTTGAAGAGAGGGGGCAGTGCTTCTCAGACTATGTAGGAGCGATCTGGTTCCAACAGAAATGTTTGGAATTAGAGGTATGATGATGACCGCATAGCTCTGGGCACACAAAAAAGCCCACCAAATTATTCCTTAGATGGGTGAGATTTATAATGTTTGCATTTTATCTTAGTTTTTAAAGAAGCAGTGAGCTGGAAATCCTTTTTGTCAGTTTAAAAAAAATCAACAGCTGGATCTAAACTCTACATATCCAATATGTTTTCTAGTTGACAATGGAATAAATAGAACTACTGTCTCTCTGCACCAAGGGTCTGTTCGTGTGAAATTAGGATCAATATTCTTCCAACCAGAAAACCGATAAAAGTTCAGCATTTCCTGATGCAAGTGAGGAGAGGACCATTCACATTCTTGACAGGCTCTTAATAGGTCACAAGTAAACTAATGTAATTTCTTTTTGCTTGTAATCTCGGTGTGGAAACATGGCTAGGTCCAGGGCCCCTGTCCAGATGATGTAATATCCTTTCTTAAACAACCATGAAGACAAAGGTAGGTTGGTTGATGCAAAGTCGATATGGATCATTAAACTTCATGGGAACAGAAGACTCGAGAGTCTACCTCCTTCAAAGGGGCAGAATAGGCAGCTTTGATGAGGGTAACTCCCCCCAGCTGTCTCCCTAACCAAGCTGTCCCTCAAGGAACAGGAAACAAAGGCGGGTACCAATTTCCGGTTAGCCAAAGCTCCTTAAAGATTACAGCAGCAATGGGAGTTATGTTTGGAAATACATCTCCAGGTTATAATAACAGAAAATATGGCCAGGGAAGTGGTTTATGACGCATTTCCCTGGGCAATATTTTTATTATGGAGTCTCTTATTACGTTTATTCTTAACCTTTAGCAGCTGGATTGGAAATTCTCTTTCTTAGGGGTGCACGTCTCCATTCCCGGGAGCTATGAGGTCACAGGTGGGTAGAACTTTCGCTGTGAATCTGAAAACTCTTGTTAGCGAGGCCAACAAACAGAGACCCATGTACCCGGACCCTGTACTCCTCTCAGTGAGCAAAACAGACAGAAGAAAAGAGGTCCTGAGGGCAGGGATCTAAGAGGCCCTGAAGCCAGAACCCGGAACGGGAGCACTTAGGACTCTCTGTTTCCCGTTTCTGTTCTTTTTAATTGCAAGCAGGCCTCTCCTGAAATTAAGGGAAGCCATAAAGTTCCGGATGGACGTGGGTCACAGGAAGTGACACTCCTCTTTATAGGCTGGAGCAAAAACTGCAAAGCTGCCACCTATGCGGGTGCCCTGGCAGAAAGAGGAAGATGTGCTCTTGGTCCTCTTCCCTCAACCCTTCCGTGTTCATCAGCTTGGTGGGAACTCGGGGGCTTCTGGCTTCACTGAACCACACCACCCATTCTGTTGGATTCACCTCTGGCATTGGGCCCAGGCGTCTTCCAAAAGGCTTGAATTTCCTCCTGAACATAAAGGAAGCCTCTTGATTCTTCTTAGCTTCCCCTCTTTCCCAAGTAGGGAACAAAACTATGGCGTGTGTTAGACAGTGGAGGTGGGAGCTTACCCGGGCTCTAGAAAACTTTTCTTTGCTCCTCCTCCTCCTCCTCATCTGTTTTTCTTGAAACATGGTATAACCCTGTCTGTCCTGGAAGTCAAAAATCAGTCCAGGCTGGCCTTGAACTCTCAGAGATCTGCCTGCCTTTGCCTCCCAAGCAGTAGGACTAAAGGCGTGCCCACCGCAACCACCAGCCTTCCAGTTCTTGACATGATTTCAAAATAGATCAGGGCTTGAGGGCCTCCTAGGAAAATTAGCAATTTGGTATACCCAAACTTTTAAAATATTCAGAGCCGGGGCAAGGTGATGCCCGCCTTTGATCCTAGTACTTGAGAGGCAGAGGCAGGTGGATCTCTGAGTTCAAGGCCAGCCTGGTCTATATAGTAAGGCAGCCAGGGCTAAGAGAGAAGCTGTGTGTGGGCACACCTCTGTGTGTGTGTGTGTGTGTGTGTGTGTGTGTGTGTGTGTGTGTGTGTGTGTGTGGCAGCTGGGGTTGGGGGTGGGGATGGGATGAGGGAGACTTTAAAATATTTGTTCAACATTGCAAGCTTGTACGTGAAGACATTTGATCTTTGTATAGGAATTTGAAGATGATACAATCTGTTAGTAAATGGAAATTAGTCTTTTAAACCATAGCAATTGTAGGATTTCCCTCACAGAAGTTGTAAACGTATAGTTAAGTGCTTTTATTTTTCTTCAAAGTAATACGTGGCAATGACTGAAATTTTCAGAAGCTCCAGAAGGTTTTCTGTGAAGAGCTTCAGTCTTCTGCCGAGCTTTCTCAGACTCACTCCTGCCCCAAAGAACAGTGTCAGCCCTTTTAATGGACTGTGTTTCTGTTTATGCTCTTCCTGAGTAATGTGTTCACTGTTGCTTACTGGTCAATAGATGACTAGTAATTTTAAACACGATTTCCCACATGATCAGGGAAGATTTCTCTCATGTATGCACATCTCTCCTTTCAACATAGCCATGGTATCGCCTTGATAGCTTCATCAGAGTTAATGACTTTTTAAGAAAATACTAACCTTAGGTCTCTATATTAGTTTGTCTGCTTTAGACATCATCCCTTTGATTAAAACCAGAACCAGTTTAGAAAGAACATTCTGTTTCTTCTCTTTATGTTCTTTCCTTTCTTAAAAAAAATATAATTTATCTTAGTTACTGTCCTATTACTGTGAAAAACACCATGACCAAGGCAACTTACAAAAGAAAGCATTTTACTGGGGACTTGCCTACACGTTCAGAGGCAAGTCCATGATGAACATGTCGGGGAGCATGGAGACAGGCAGCCAGGCAGGATGCTAGAGCAGTAGCTGAGAACTCACATCCTGATCTGTAGGCTGTAGGCCAAGAGAAATCGAGATTGAGCCTAGCATGGACCTTCAAAACCTCCCAAGCCACGCCCAGCTACACATCTCCCCCAACAAGGCCACACCTCCTAATCCTTCCTAAACAGTTCCACCAACTGGGCCAAACATTCAAATATCTGAGCCTATGGGGACCATTCTCATTCCAACCACCACGTCTTTATTATTTTATTTTATGTGCATGGGTGCTTTGCCTGTGTGTAGGTCTGTGTCTTTGGAGGGCATTTTGGATACACTGGAACTGGAGTTAGAGATGGTTGTGAGCCACCACATGGGTGCTGGGACTTGAACCCAGGTCCTCTCCAAGAATAGCCACCTCTCCAGCTGCCTCTCTTCTTTGTGTAAGATGAGGCCAGTATCCTCATATTCTTTTTATTTCTATGCCCCAACTTCTATCTTTTTAATGTTTTATATATTTACAATTTTTGTATGATTTCTAAGTTAATAAAATGTATCCTTAGCCATCACTCAGCACTTTGTGATTCAAACTAGGGTTTGTATCTAAGTAGTTAAAGAAGTGTCACCCCCCTCCCTGGGGCTGTGGGCTATCACCAAGGACTCAGCCAAGTTTCATTTTCTTTTATTTGTTTATTTTGTCCCTTCCAATCATGCTGCAATTATTAACTAACTTAATCCTCACAATAGACCTATGAGGCTGGTAATTAATAATAAATCTAGCTGGTGAGGTCAGGACTTTTTTCCCTTGAGAGTTTCTGAGCATGTCTTCTTGAGAGGACCTTGACCAGCGACCAGGTGTTAGCTTCAAATCTTTGGATTTCTGTTTTCCCTGGACGGCTCCTTCCTCAGATCTTCACCCTTAACTTCTGTTTGGGCTGATTACTCTCTCCCCCCATAACACACACCCCTGAAGTGCTGGAGGTGGATGGAGCTCAGGGCTGTCTGCTCTGCCTCTGAGTTGTACCTGCAGTCAGGCTGTTATTGTGTAGAGTTATAAGCCTGTGCTCCCAGGAAGCCTTTCTTTATTCCTGTCTGTAGTTCATGCCTTTCCACGGTCCATTCCCTCATTTAACTGTATCACATTCAGATGAGACTGGAGTGGGATAATTTTGAGTCCCTCTATGTCCGAAAAGAATTTTATTCTTCCTTCATACTTTTCTAATTTGATTAGAAATCCCGGGTTTCAACAGTTTTCTGTATGGGAGTGGTAACGTGGAAGGGGGCACTAGAATAGTTCTGAAGAGGGAAGGAAACAGATGAAAAACAGAGACAGAGAAGTACAATGCAGAATATATGACCGTGGACTCCCACATCAGGGACCACACTGAACAGCCCATTTAAAGCGGAACAGCTTTTGGATGAGACTTAAGAATAAATCCAGCTGTGTGCTAGTGTCCAGGTTTGTCAGGTTAGTGAACAGAACCGGTATAAGCCAGAGGAGAGACAAAGATTTGCTAGCATCTAGTCAGAGTCAACTGGTGTGACAGTATTACTATGAGGAAAAGAAGGTTGTAGCTCAGGACTCAGGTGTTTACAACAACGTGGTCGCACTAATAAAATATACCAATGAGTAGCCTGGCTGAGGAAAACGTGTCATATGATGTTATTTGTCAAAAACTCAAATAACAGATACATTTTTTTATGATAATATGTACTTTTCAAACCAGAATTATATTGACCAGCAATAAATACATAGGTGGTGAAGCTGAAAGGAATTACTATCACAAAATTCAGATTACTACAGCGTGGGCAAGGAGGGAGAAGGCAGGGCAGGCCCCTCGGGTGTGTCCCAAGTGTCTGAGATAGTAAATGTCTTCAGTAGGGTGGTGGCCTTGTGGCTCTTCCTTTTCTTTAAAACCCATGCTTGTATGTTACGTGTACTGTTTTAATAGTGTGCAATGACTTTTATTTGCTGATAAAGTCCGATTTAGGTGTCTTCAGCATATTTCCATTTTATGAAAAGCAAAGAACAAGCAGTCCTCAGACGGACCCAGCTTCACCTTGACTAATGTGGTAACAATGGCATTTGTCAGTTTCCTTGTTGGACGCAGTCACCTGAAGCCAATCACAGAGATTATTCTTCTTAAGGGATTTCTTGGTGAGATATTTCAGATACCTCTCAGAGACTGTTCCTTAGAAACAACTGTGATTTTATTCTTCAAGCATTCAATATGACCAAGATTCCCAAGATTTTCAGTTTTTCCGTTGACTTTAACTTTCTCCCATAGGAACTGTTCAAAATTTCCAGAATCAAAAATTACATCTTTTACTTGGATGAGTAAGGTCCAAATGAAACCTCCAGGTCAACTTCTTGGAGTTCACGCCTGTCTGTGGTGCCATACTGAACCTCGGCCGTGGGAAGAGGAGAAAACCTCCCTGTTATGTGTACTTTTGCCAGTTAATTTTCTAGACTTTTGAGGGTAGCATTCTATTCTGCCATCTGTGACTGATGAAATTCTATTGATTTTTTTCTCTCCAGTGCTGGGATCAGACCCAAGGGCCTCACGTATGCCCTGGACATTTCTGAGATATCTGGTTATAAATTCCACCGCCCCCTCTTTCATTGTGCAGGGGCCCCCTTATGGATCTTTGCCCTCAGACTCATGTCCTTCAACGTGAAGGGAAATCTATTTCTTTCAGTTATTGTCTCTGATTCTTGTGCTGGATAGTTTTATGTCAGTTTGACACATGCTAAAGTCATCTGAGAGGAGGGAACCTCAATTAAGAAAATGCCCTCCATAAGATCAGGTTGTAGGATTGATGGAGGTGGTGGCTACCACCTTTAATCCTGGGACTAGAGAGGCAGAGGCAAATGGAACTCTGAGTTCAAGGCCAACCTGGTCTGTAGATGTAACCAACCGTCTTATTAAATAAGAAACACAGAACCAATGCAAAGGAGAAAACCAAGAGGTCAGAGCTAAGAGCTAAAACCTTACCCTTCCTCCTGTGCCGTCCTTCCTCTCCAAACCAGAGCTACTTCCTGTGTGTCTGTCTTTTTATAGTGTTTCTGTTCTGCCTTCTCATTGGTTGTAAACCCAACCACATGACTGCCTCGTCAAGGCCTGTCTGTATAGACCTCCAGGTTTTCTATGATTAGTATTGAGATTAAAGGCATGTGTGTCCAATACTGGCTGTATCCTTGAACACACAGAGACTTACCTAGCTCTGCCTACCAAGTGCTGGGATTACAAGCGTACGCCACCACTGCCCTGCTTTCCTATGGCTTGCTAATAGCTCTGACCCCTGGGCAACTTTATTTATTAACATACAAATAACATTTTAATACAAATAAAATATCACCATAAGAGAGAGTTACAGAACAGCCAGGGTCACACAGGGAAATCCTGTCTCTAAAAACAAAATGAAGAGAGAGAGACAGAGATAAAGAGAGAGAGACAGAGAAAGAGAGAGAGACAGAGAGAAAGAGAGAGAGACAGAGAAATAGGGAGAAAGAGAGACAGAGAGAGAATGCACCCCATTTCTTATTCTCGCTTTCTCAGTTTTTTCCTTTGGGTACCATTCTTTCACCTACTTTATGTCCTCCAGAAGTGAAGCAAGATCTTTCCTGTTTGGTGGCAACATTCCTCTCCCTGTTTGGGGGTGGGGGTGGGGTGAGCTAAATGCCTCTGTGGTGGTTTGAGTAAGAATGGCCCTCATAGGCTCATATATTTAAATGTGGCACTATATGAGAAGGATTAGGAGGTGTGGCCTTGTTGGAGGAAATATGTCACTAGGGGTGGGCATTGAGGTTACAAAAGCCTACCCCAGGCCAGTGTCTCTCTCCTGGCCTGAGGCTAAGGATGTAATTATTAGGTACTGCTCCAACACCATGCCTGTCTGATTCCCTCCATGGTGATCATGGACTCACCCTCTGAAACTTTAATCAAGCCCCCAGTCAAATGCTTTCTTTTCTGAGAGTTGCCATGGTCATGGTGTCTCTCCACAGCAATAGAACACTGACTAACAGCCTCCAATAATGTATCAAAAATGCAAATATCCAAACTTTGCATCTCCCGGGTCTTCAGTTGGAAGCGTCTCTGTTTAGTTCCTGAGTCATCAAGAAGGAAGGGGGATGAGGAGGTGAAGCAGGGACAGGTACTCGGAGTCAGGCACCGGACTCAGTGCCTGCTAGAGCAGAGCTGTGCACCTAAGTGCGTGAAACACCAAAGTGTCATCCCAGACATTGTATTGTTCTGTAGGTTGATGCTTTCGTCTCTGTTTCAGATTCCTATACAAAGGAGGAGACAGTGCTCAGTAACCAGACACAAGATAAAGAAAACCCAAGACTCCTTACCATTTACATCCAATGTCCTATCCCTGATAACAGAGTGACGCCCATTCTCCTCAGGGCTTAGTACAGTTGAAGATGATTGATTTTACACAAAGGAGGGGAACAGAGGTTTTTGATGGCTAAATAGAGACGAACTGTTGGCGGTGACTGGGCACCACTGTGTACCGGGGATGGTTTGACAGAGAAAAAGTAATATAGTTATGGGGCTCACCCATTGCTCACTATTTATGATTTCTTGACCCCACTTATCTCTCACTCAGATTCTCTTCTGTGAGTCAATACTCGGAGATCCCAGTAGAGAAATTAGTTTTACTGAGACTTTGGGCTTAGTTGAAAAAAAAAAAAAAAAAAAAGCTACGACACTGAGGTCATTTGTTGGGGCCGACCAGGGAGCGAAGCTTCTCATTCAATCAATTGTTTGTTTCTCCAGGGTGGACCTTGATGACCGGGCTTTTAGAGGTATTACATTTCCTCCTGGGGATAAACGTCTCCATTTTTTTTTTCTGTGACTTGGCTGGGCATGATGATATGACAGACCTCGGTGGCACGGAGTGTTGGAGGGCCGAGCGAGCGCTGTTCACTCTCTTCCTGGGAGACCAGTTTCAGGGCGTGCATTTCCTCTTTGTGAGACACACCTCTCTTTGTTTGCACACACCTCTGTTCCAGACCTGCACCACCCTCCCTGCTTCCTGGCTGGGTCATTCCCGGTTGTCCTCTGGTTTCAGGTAAACCATCAGCGTCCAGGGGAAAACTCGCAGCCACTTCGTCAAGTCAGCCATACCCTGTCCGCTCTCATATTGGGCGCCAGTCTGTCACCGCCCTTCTGTCAACACGGTGTCTTCCACCACCAGGTCCCTCTCCTTTTTATGCTTTGTTATGTGCCCTGTGCTGAATGCCACTCCTTCCCCTCCTCCTGAAATGTTCCTGTTTTCTTTCTCTTCTCTCCTTCCATCTTTTCTTCAGTGAGAGTTATTAGAATTGAAATGGAATAATCCTTGTTAAACTCTAATCAAATAATAGACAAGGAAAGTGAGGAGGCTGTGAGAAGGGACTGGCATGAACGTCTATCTGTTAGCAACCATGACATGAAACTTCCAGAACAACAAGCTCACGCAAGATACTTTCTTTTTTGGAAAAACAAAACCAAAAACAAAAACTATGTTTGTTTTACCTTCTGTGTGTGAATGTTCCGCCTCTTGCATGTGTGTGCATCCCACGTGCCTCTACATAGTGGATCCCCTGGAACTGGGGTTATGGATGATTATGAGCCACCTTGTGGGCACTGGAAATCAAACCCAGATCCTCTCTAAGAGCGACAAGTGTTCTTAACCACAGAAGCCACCTCTCCAGCCCTCACACAGAATAGTTCCTCTGAGAACATCTGCCCAGAACCGCTTCTCCAAATTCGGGCTGATACCACCCTGGTGGCCGCTCTTTGTATTCAAGGGCAGTTTTGTTACCTGCCTCCTCTCACCTCCAAATCTCCGTGTCTCCCAGGCCAGTAAGACGGTTCCGTGGGTAACACTGCCCGCCGTCACACCTAGTTGATCTCTGGGACTCGTCTGGTGAGAGGAGAAAACCAACTTCCACAAGTTGTCCTGTGACTTCCACACGCGCTACGGCATGTGTGTCCCACCCATATACACATGCAAACATGAAATAAAAAAACCAAAACCTGAGGCTGGGAGGTGGTGGTGCATTCCTTTTATCCCAGCACTGGTGAGACAGAGGCAAGGTAGATCTCTGTGAGTTCAAGGCCAGCCTGATCTACAAAGTGAGTTCCAGGACAGCCAGAGCTGTTATACAGAGAAACCCTGTCTTGAAAAAAACAAAACAAAAAACCAACCAAACAAACAAAAAACAACAAACAAACAAACAAACAAACAAAACTTGTCTCCCATTTCCTCCCTGAGTGATAGACATGGTTACTATAATATGCATGTTGCCATGGCAACGTTCATTTCCCCAGGGTGTGCATGTTCTTCGGAGTCTCTCTTACTTGGGTGTTATTTTAGGGTGATACTTCCTTCTGGGAATTCAAATTTCCCTGGTCTTTTATTTTTCTCAATTTCTGTTTCGGGACTTTAATATACCATAGACCAGGTGCTTTTTTTATTTGGGATGGTAGGAAATAGAGACATGTTTGAAGAAAAATAATCCAAACTATAACAACTTCGTTACAGCTCTGAAATGCATGCTAGAAAGTAAACCGACTGTGGAACTCCTATTCTGCCCTGAGAACCCAGGATGACTGTCACTCTATGACATGGGGAAGTGACCATGCGGCACTTTATCACGGCTGCATGCTCTCTCTCCTCATCTCTAGATTCTGTGGGAAGAACTTTCCTTTGTTTGGAGGGAGTTTTGTTACTTTTAATTTTTCATGTCTTTCCTCTCAAGAACACCTTTTATTTTGGGGATTTTATGTTTTCTGACATTTACTTTGTTGTTGTTGTTTTTCTGAGACAGGATTTCTCTGTGTACCCCTGGCTGTCCTGGATCTTGCTCTGTAGACCAGGCTGACCTTGAACTCACAGAGATCTGCCTGCTTCTGCCTCCGAAGTGCTGCGATTAAAGGCGTGCTGTCTGTATCAGGGAGAGAGAGCTATGCTGCAAGCTGGGTCTCAGTGAGTGGGATTCGAAGCCTCAGGCAGATTAGTGTGACTAGGAAGTACCACAGCCACAGGAACTGAGAGTGTTGAGCCAGTCATTGAGGAGTAGAGGTCCAGAGAAAGAAAAAACAGTGCTGTCCTGGAATCCAAGAGTCCTGCTCTGAGTGCTTGTGACTCTGAATTTATTGAGGTCACCACCATCATCTTTTTTTGCAACATTCCTTTCCTTCTTTCTTTTTCTTTATTTCTTCATTTTTTGAGACAGGGTTTCTCTGTGCAATTTTGGTGCCTCTCCTGGAACTCACTCTGTAGACCAGGCTGGTCTCGAACTCACAGAGATCCACCTGTCTCTGCCTCCCAAGTGCTGGGGGATTAAAGATGTGTGCCACCACTGCCCTATTTCTTTTTCTTTCTTTCTTTCTTTCTTTCTTTCTTTCTTTCTTTCTTTCTTTCTTTCTTTCTTTCTTTCCTTCTTTCTTTGTTTATTTACTTGTGTGTTGGGGCACACGTGCACACATGTGCACATATATGTGTGTATGGAAGTCAGAGGACAACTTGTAAAGAGTTGGTGTCCTCTTTCCACAATGTCTGTTCTGGGGATTGAACTCGGGTCACCTGACTTGGTGCTCTTACTTGCTAAGTCATCTCATCAGCGTTGATCTCATCTTCTAAATATTTCATGATGGTTATAGACTCTGGGAACTCGGAGGATAGGGACCCCCCGGCAGTGAATAGATGCTAGTAATTAACAGGGAAGAGCAGAGGATCTTCACACTTTGGCAAGTAACACAATGATGAGAACAGGAGGTGAGGTGGTTGAGGGAAAAAAGAATGACCAGTTTCTTTCTTGGCTAAAAGGTGGATATGTCCTTTAAAATGCCTTGTTTTTGCCGGGAGGCCAGAGATGCCAGAAGTGCCTAAACCAAAAGTGTGTCTGGTTTTCTGTAGCCAGAAGCTGGAGATGGTAAGAGATGTGGGGGTTTCTCTTATCTTTCCCTAAATGACTACTCCTTCCTGAGAAACCAGACTGAGGATGTGACCAACCTTTAGAATGAAAACTGGGCTGCCGGCACATTCCCTCCTTTCCTCCATCCACTAATGCCTTATTAACTTCAAGGCAGTGAGGCTCAATGGTTTCCCACTTCTGGGGATCCCCCTCCTGCTATGTAGGAGCTCAATGGTGGAGAGAATGTTGATGACGCCTCAGACAGATGTTAGTTACTACACAAGACCTGTAGAAGAGACAGGATTTGGGGGAGGATTGTACTGGCTTTAAGATTATGACAACAGTTTCTCCAGCTCAGAGGATGCTACATCCACATCTTCCCAGGAGAAGGCTCGAAATTCTGGAGCAGAAAGCAGCTAATGTAGCAGAAATGAACTGCGGAACTTCTGACATTCGTGGGTCATGAAGAAAATGAGAGCACTTTGAGGGAGCCCGGCTGTAAGAAGGAGGGTTTGTTACAATGTGACAGAAGAGAACACGGGCCAAGTTCCCATAGGGAGCGGCATGTTTCCAGATACAGGAATTAGGCAGAAATAGGGCGGGGGTAGAAGAGAAAGGATGAAGGCATGAAAAACAGTATTTCAGAATTTCAAGTCCTTTCTTTAATTCCATAGGTTATCCACAGTATTGTGGCGGCATTCCAAGTCTTAGTTATTGGGCTAGACTTCCTGGAACCTACCACAGATAGGAATCAGTATGTCCGGGGGTGTGTGTGGGGGGAATTAACAGATGTTACAAGCCCCAGCCACATTTAATTCTTTGAGCAGATAGGCAAGAGGTCCTGTTCCACCAGAGGGTACTGTGGGGGCAGGGCAAGACGATTCTAGGGTTTGGAGAGGTGGCTCAGCCATTAAGAGCACTGGCTGCTTTTGCAGAGATCCTGGTTAGATTCCCAGCATGGTACGTTAGAATCACCTATAAGTCCAGTTCCAGGGGTTCCAGTGCCATCTGTGGGCACCTACACACACGGTGCACACAAACTCATGCAGGCACACATACATACAAATAAATAAAGTCTCTTTAAAAAAAGATGCTTACCATTGTTTAAGCCATGAAGTACTGGTGAAACTCCATGGGAGACAGGAGGTATGTGTGTATGTATATCGTCATTCTATGCCTTGAAGGCCAGACAGAGTCCTTTTGCTGTTTTTTGCTTTGTAAACTTTTGAGTGTTCACATGTACCGTCTTTCATTCCCTGCTTTCTTAGATAATTCACTGGTTTTTGGCTCTAGCATATTCTACTGCCAGGTAGCATTCTGGGAGGGCTTTGATTAGGAAGCAGTAGCCTGGAGTGTGGGAGCCTTAAGCAAATGGAGTGCAGAAAATGAAGTACAGTATCAGCGAGAATGAGGCTATAATAATAATAGTTTTCAGCTAGGTAAAGACAGAGGCAGGCAGATCTCTGAGTTCGAGGCCAGCCTGGTCTAAAGAGTGAGTTCCAGGACAGCCAGGGCCGTTACACAGGGAAATCCTGTCTGGAAAAACAAAACAAAAATGAAAAGAAAAACAAACAAGGACATTTAATTGGGTTTACTTTTTCAGAGGTTAGAGTCCTTGGTGACAGGGACAGATGAGAGCTCACATCTTAAACCACACGCAGAGGGTAGCCAGAGAGGCCTAGGGATGGCCTCCATCTTTGGAAATGTCACAGCTTGCTCCCAGTGACACACCTCCTCCAACCAAGTCACGTCTCCTAACCCTTCCCAACCCCCTGGGACAGAGTACTCCAGCATATGAGCCCATGGGGTCATTCTCATTCAAACCACCGTAGGAAAGGGAAGTTAAAAAAATGTTTTTATGGAATCAGAGACTTGTATGGTAAAATAAGGTTTTCTCCTAGTTATCCTAAGACAAAGTGACTGGGCTTCTCCAGAATTGAAAAGGAATCATAAGGGCTCTTAAACAGCTAATAAAAGGTCCAAGTAAGTCCCACAGGCTTTTGGAAGAAAAACACCTTAAAGCCAGTACATAGATAATGATTGAAAGTTGAAAAATTCCAAAAGTAAAAACTCAGCACTCTGATTGAAAACACAAATCTAGTCCTCCGTTTAAAATAACGGAACTCTCTTAAGACACCGTCTACCCACAGTGACGCTTACAAAACTGGCCTAAAAAAATAGGCTTAATTGGGAGGCAGAGCCAGGCGGATCTCTGTGAGTTCGAGGCCAGCCTGGGCTACCAAGTGAGCTCCAGGAAAGGCACAAAGCTACACAGAGAAACCCTGTCTCGAAAAACCAAAAAAAAAAAAAAAAAAAAAAAAAAAAAAAATAGGCTTAATCAACGTCAGCTAAGTTTGTCAGACTTCTTCTGTTTTTAAAACCGAGTATTAACAAAGTCATGGTTAATGCCCAAGCAGCTCTCTGCAGAATTCTAACCACAGCATTCCTGGCTGTTTGTCGTGCACCGTTTTCGTCCTTCTCTGAAGAGTTATGATCTTTATCCGTGATACTTTTCATTGCTCTTATAAAGTTTGTAACTATTGTTTGTTGACATTATACAAAAACACAGCGTCTAAACTACTGTTGTAAAATACTGCGCCATTATCTGTGTCATAGACAAAATTAAGTAGCAAAAAACAAGGACTTTTGGTGGGCGTGGCCTGAGAGCCTGTCCTCTTTACTTCTTTTCTGCTTAAAACTGACGAAAATGTTTTGTTGACACTAATTCCTTAAGGCCTGCCACGTGCCCTACTTCCAAAGGTAGGGACAGATTAGATCTCGGGGACGGAATCATCCCAGAGACGTGGGAAACTCAAAACCAAACCACCAGATAATTTAAATAATATCAGCAATAATTAACATATTTTTAATTATTTATTTTATGCATAGTCATGTTTTGCCCGCATCTATGTCTGCGTACCACCGGAGTGAGCGACAGACAGTTATGAGGCTCCGTGTGGGTGCTGGGAACGGAACTGGGTCCTCAGTCGGTGCTCTTGAGTGCTGAGCCATCTCCCCAGCTCCCTGCTAATCAAGAATAATTTTTAAAAGTCGTTTCAATACAAGGGGGAAACTCTGAATTACATGTTTGTGTCTCAGCACTAGAGCAGCTGAAACAAGAAAATGAGGAGAATCGTGAGTTTCAGGCTTGCCTGAGCTACACCAAAAATCTGTCTCAACACCAACCACAAAAATGGAGTCTCCTCTGTCAGTCCTCCCAAAAGTAACTGAGACAAGAGGTTCTGGAAAAATGGTTCTTATGTGTGTTACAAGCTAAGTGTGTCCTAACCTTGGCTCCTACTTGTAGTTTATGATAGCTCTTGCAGACACAGACTGATCTCAAACATTTTCAACCAAGTCATAACTATTTGCTATATTATATAGTCTATTATGTGTAGTTACTTACATAACTGCATATAATATATTCCAATGTACACAATTATATTCCAGAGAATTTCCTTGCTGGGAAGAAACTATGCTCATGAGCAACCAGGTACATGGCTGCAGGAGGCCATGAGATGCAGATCTTTACAGACAGTTACTGCTGACAGTGGGAAGTGATAAGAGACAAGGGGAATGGAGAGAAGCACTTTTATATTCGGTTATAAAAACACATTTGTACTTATATCATAGATGAGATTCTGAACATGCATGTTATTAGTAGTTTAGCATGTGCATGGTGTTAATGGATTATTTGTTCTGGGTTAACCCTTGCTCTCCCCCACCTCCCAGTCCGGACGGTCCTGGAAGTACAAGATTGGTACTGGGAGACATTAACCAGATTCAGCATTTCAAGATATATCTGCCCACACACCCAGGGAATGAGGAAAGCTTAAGAGATGAAAATGAGAGAGACCCAGCATCAGAAGTCTCATCTGACCAGAGGGCGGGCGGGTCCAAGCTCCAGAATGACTGTTTTGCTGCCCATCCTATGAAGCCTGCTGGATGGAGATGAGAAGAAGGGCAGCTCTGTGTAGCTTTGCACCTTTCCTGGAACTCGCTTTGGAGACCAGGCTGGCCTCGAACTCACAGAGATCTGCCTGCCTCTGCCTCCTGAGTGCTAGGATTAAAGGCATGTGCCACCACCGCGCCGCCCGGCAAGATTACCTACTCTTTCATTCTACTTTGACAACATTTTGCTGGCCTTGAGTTCATTTTCTTTTTTAAAACAATCATTTATTTATTTGTTTGTTTGTTTATTTATTTATTGTGTGTATGTGTGTGTGTAATTTGTATGCATGCTTGCCATAGTGTGTATGTGGAGATCAGAAGACAATTTACAGAGTTGGTTTGCTCTTTCCACCATGTGGGTTACAGGTATCCAACTCAGGGTCTCAGGCTTGTCAGCAAGAGCCTTTACCTGCTGAGCCATCTTGCTGGCCCCTTGAGTCTGTTTTCTTAAGCATTTTATAGCTTGTTTGTTTTTCAAGACAGGGTTTCTCTGTATATCCCTGGCTGTCCTGAAACTCACTCTGTAGCCCAGGCTGGCCTCGAACTCATAGAGATCCACCTGCCTCTGCCTCCTGAGTGCTGGGATTAAAGGCATGTGCCGTTACTCCCTGACTTTTATAACTTTCATGAAATGATATTTTAAAATATAAAGGTTGTTAAGGAAGGTAATTTTTAAAAATAACATTTTTATTAATTTTTTGAAGACTTCCTGCTATGTATTTTGATTATATTCACTCCTATTCTCCCCCTTAATTCTTCCAAGATTCCCCCCACATCCCTATGCCCCAACTTTGTGTTTTGTTTGTTTTAATAACCCATCAGCTCCAATTTGTGCTGCCTATGTACTCCTGAGTGTGGGACCACCAACTGGAGCACAGTCAGCCCCCTGGAGCCACAGCCTTGAAGACCCAGAAACCATCAAGTGTCCATAGTTCCTCAGTCAGGGGTGGAGCGCATGAGCTCTTCCCCCTCCATTCTGGAATGCTCAGATCTTGTGTCGGAACCACAGTGGCCCTGTCATGTCCAGATGACAGCTTCACTCCTGTCCTTCCTGACCTCTGACTCTTATAATCTCTCTACCCAATCTTCCGCAGCTGTCCCTGAGCTCTGGGGAGGAAGTGTGATATAGATGTCCCATTTGTGACTGAGCAACCACAGACTCTTTTTCTTTATGGCTTGACCAGTTCTAAGTTTCAGTGTTAATCACCATCTACTACACAAAGAACCTTTTCCGATGAGACCTGGGAGCTGCACTAATCTATTGATGAGAGAGATACAAATATAGAGGATAGTGTGATACTATGTCCCTTTAACAAACTAGTTCTTGGCAGTACCAGATTTTTCGGTACCAGACATGTCTTTTCCTGTGGAACAGGCCTTAGAGCCAATCAGAAGGCAATTGGTTGCTCCCACAACATTTGTACCACTAGTGTACCAATGGGCATCTCTTGCTATGTTGGTCATTACTGTTCACAGTGTTCACAGCTAAGTAAAACTGTTGATGGCATTTTTCTTCCAGTAGCTTAACGAGCACCTTCTATTTTCTATTGTTAGATTAGGATTGATTGAGGCAACAGGAAATAAAGAAAGAAGAGACCGGTTTCAACAGCCACAAATTGTCCTCTGTAGAAGAACGGAGGGCCGTGGTTTCTCTACAGGAGGTGAGACTGTGTGCTGAGGCAGGGGACTTGAAGATTTTATAGGGCGGAAAAGGGAACTTTTGGAACGGATAATTTTATCTGTAGATTTGTTGTTTGTAGTCTCAGGGCTGAGACATGCCAAATGTTTTTAATCATACATTGACCTTGTTGCCAGGAGTTTCCAGCTTTTGACTGACTGCAGATTTCCTTATTCTGCTGGCTTTCTCGTCAGCAGGAAATCTTATCTTTATGCTGAGTCAGGAGTTTTTCAGCTTCTTCGAGGCCCTCTGTTTTAGGTGACTGACCCTTCAACTATGAAAGCTAGCCATCAGGGAGCAAACTTCCCCGTCAGGACTAACTTGATTTCTACCTTTCCAGTGCCAGTGTGTACCAATGTGTGTCCACCAAGTTTTGGCAGGAAACCAAGGACATCAGCGATAGTCTGTATTGTTTTAGGAGTCTCCAGGCTGCTTCTGACCAACATACTGAGAGGAGGAATCCCATAGCCAGCACTAGACTTTTTACTTCATAGCCTATGGCCCCTGGGATAAGCATAATCCTCTTTCTAGGACAACTCCAACTAAACTTCATATGAAAAATCACATTCATATGAATATATGGAATTTATAAAATAGTGGGTTTCCATATAGGTTTCTTTTAAATATCCTATTGTTAGTTATCTCTCCCCCAGCCTCCAGGAAGATAATTGTTTTGTTTTTCGAGACAGTGTTTCTCTCTGTAGCCCTGGCTGTCCTGGAACTCCCTCTGTAGACCAGGCTGGCCTCGAACTCACAGAGATTCACCTGCCTCTGCCTCCCGAAGCATGTGCTCTCACCACCCAGCAGGGAAATAATTTTTAGCAACAGTCATCTTGGAGAATGGCAGTGGAAATATCGTTCCCCTGGAGTTGAGCACAGGCTCTTTTTTTTTTTTTTTTTTTTTTTTTGGTTTTTCGAGACAGGGTTTCTCTGTGTAGCTTTGCGCCTTTCCTGGAACTCACTTGGTAGACCAGGCTGGCCTTGAACTCACAGAGATCCGCCTGGCTCTGCCTCCCGAGTGCTGGGATTAAAGGCATGCGCTACCACCGTCCGGCCAAGCACAGGCTCTTAAAGTAGGAACTTATGTGCAGAAACGTCTCCGTTATTACAGGGAGCAGAACTCTCAGCTGCCTGGGGTGTGGGAAAGGAAGTCTTTATTTTTTATTTTTCCCTGGGCTGCACATGCAGTAATTTTTCTCTAGTTCCTTCAGGTACTTTTGATTTTATCTTTTTTTTTTAATTGACTTTATTTTGTGTTGGCTAACAGCTGGCCACGGGGCCTACTCTAGAGTGTGGTTGATATACCCAGTGACACTCCACGGGAGAAAACAGATTTTCCTTTTGCCAGCGGGTGTCAGTTAGAGACAGCGTCTTTGTTAGTGGTGGGACCCTTTGTTAGCAGAGGGACCACTTCCCTTCTCAGTGCTGGGACTCCATCTGTGCAGGCCCTGTGCGTGCGGCCACAGGCTCCGTGAGTCCACAGGTGCGTCAGCCCCTGTTGCACAGACTTTTCAACAGGAAGATGATGTTTCCTGGAGTCATCCATCCCCTCTGGCTTTTAGAATCCTTCTACCTCCTCTTTTGCATAGATCCCTGAGCCTTGAGGGGAGAGGTCTGAGGAAGACTTCCCATTCAGGAATGAGTGCTCCAAGGTCTCTCACTCTCTACACTGTGCCCAGTTGGGGGTCTCTGTGTTAGTTTCCACCTACTGTGAGAAGCAGCTTCTCTGATGAGGGCTGAGTGAGGCCCTGATCCATGGGTATAGCAGACTGTCATTGGGAGCCATTGTATTGCTATGTTCATTTAGGAAGGTGTTTGTCTTTTCCCTAGGCCAAGTGACCTACCCAGTCTCAGGTGTTTGGCCGCTTTAACAGTGTCAGGTGTGGGTTCCATCTTATAAAGTGGGCCTCAAATCAAATAAAAAAGTGGTTGCCCAAGTAGACCTTGCAGGCAGAGCTCTGCTGTAGGTCACAAGGTTTGTGGTCGGGTGATATCGAGGATTACCTTTCTCCGCTGGTAACTGGCACAGGTACCTCTCAGTACTATGAACACTGGTCAGCAGGAGTGAATCTTCCAGCTGGGAACCAGTTTGACTTTTTCATGTTCAATAACATAAACAAGAGGGTCTTCTCGTCAGGTTGTAGAGGGAAGCCACGGCCTGATCTTTGGCGGTTTCCATGGATCACCACTTTGACCAATGAATCAACAAGATGTAACCCATTCCCGGCACCGGGGCTTTGACTTGGTGGCATAAGATGCTTAGTCAGGACATTTCATTCCATACAATTGGTGATTCCATTTAAACCCATTTCATATTTGTGTATATTTTTAGGAAGCTTCTACAGTAGTAGGTTTCCATATGGTTTTTCAAATGGCCTTCAGTGTGAGTCGTCAGGGAAGGCAGTCTTTTTTTTTTTTTTTTTTCTTTTTTTTTTTTTTTTTTCCGAGACAGGGTTTCTCTGTGTAGCTTTGCGCCTTTCCTGGAACTCACTTGGTAGCCCAGGCTGGCCTCGAACTCACAGAGATCCGCCTGCCTCTGCCTCCCGAGTGCTGGGATTAAAGGCGTGCACCACCACCGCCCGGCTGGGAAGGCAGTCTTAACTGTGGTCCTTTAACTACAAGCAACAGAAACTGATTCTACCCCAACTTAAATAATGGATTCATTGGAATTAATATATCAGGTAAATATTAAATAATTGGCAGATTTCAGGCAGACCTAGGTCAGCCCCAGAAGCTGCAGTCTGTGGGAGCTCTCTGTGGGAGGTTGACATTTGTGTACCTCAGACTCAGCACCTTCCCTCGGGAAGCTCTGAACAGGAAGTATGAGCAGCTACATGAATGTGTAGATGCTCTAAGCTTTAAGTGCTAATGAAACTGTTAGCAGTTATGCAGATGTGTGTGTTTTCATGTAGCCTTGTTGGGACTTCAGAAGTTTCCCTCCTCTTTGATACCTCTTTAGGTTTATACCCAGGCCCTTTGGAGATCTTATTACATCATCATATGTGCTGGATGCTAGCCTTGGAGCTACTGGATTTCACGTTTTTCCACCCGAGTTCCGTGTTGCTTTGGTTCTCATTCTTCCAGCTCTTCTCAAGCTCGTGCCTTTGAAAATGGGACTGTTGATACAGTGCACTGTGTGTTGGAAGTGCTTAACATTTCTACTTAATAGGAACTTGGTCAGAAATTGCCTGTGTCTCAGAGGAGAACTTGCTTTTTAACAACGTTGGAACTAAGACTATGAGGACTACTGGGGTGGGCTAGATGCAGTCTTCATTAGCAGATGAACATGAGCCTTTGAGGACCAGTGGAATGTTGTGGTTTGACTATGGACTGTCCTCCATGGACATGGGGATTTGGAGGAAGGAAGGAAGATAGGAAGGAAGGAAGGAAGGAAAGAAGGAAAGAAAGAAAGAAAGAAAGAAAGAAAGAAAGAAAGAAAGAGAGAAAGAAAGAGAGAAAGAAAGAAAGACATGGAGAGACAGAGAAAAGAAGAAAGGAAGAAGAGAAGGTGCTGTGGTGTAGCCGGAAGTTTCTCCAGTCCACCGGCCTGCAGTCCTGTGTTTCTCTGGTCAAATAATCAGAAAGGAGAAAGTCCTCTGCATTATAGATAAGTATTTACGTATGCTGGGCAGTTTCGAAAATGATTCTCCATGTAACTTCACCATTAGATAACCTTCTCAGCCTGAGTTTCCCCTCCTGGTGTCATAGAGAAAGTTCTTGATAATGAACAGTGGAGATACTTTTTGAAGGCAGGTCAAAGCTCCTTAACTTTCGTTCTCCCACTGGGCTTCTGTTTGCGATAGAATATCTAGAGTATCAAAGGTTGCTGGTGAGACTCAACAGTGAACAGCACAGACCTCAGAGAGGACAAGTTTCATCAGGAAGAGGAGCAGGACTGTAAGGCTGTAGAAGTCCGCTGGGGGCAGAGTGAGAAAGAGTGACTGGCAAGTCCAGCAGTCATCGGTGGCCCTGGAAAGTGGCCCTGCCCAGAGGCCACCCAGGCTCCTGAATCAGATTGGCTAAGCAAGTACTAGAGTCAGGTGTGGAAGCACCGTGACAGACTCTGACAGCATGGAGAAAGGTGGCAGGCAGCGAAGCAGGAGAGGGTCCTTCTTGTCACGGGTCAGGGGAAGTGTCACAGATAGGAGCCTGAGCAGATGCCTCAGTTCGTCAAGTGCTTGTGGCTCAGTCATGAAGACAGGAGTTCAGATCCCCAGCACCCAGGTAAAAGCCAGGTGCCGTAGTGTGTGCCTATAATCACAATGCCGAGCAAGGGGAAACTGAGGCTCACAGGCCAAACGGATAAGCTCCAAGCTCAGCGAGAGATCCAGTCTCAAAGCAAGGTGGAGAGCGAGTGTGGAAGACAGTGTCAACTTCCGACCTCACAGGCACACACATAGATGAGCACATGCACCCACGTACACATACACACAAAATGAAAAACAAATCCTATAAAGAGAGCAGGGAGCAAGGTTACTAGCCCAACAACAGAGCACACACAACATTGTGGTTAGAGCTCAAACAGCGAAGAAGACCATTTAATGCTGTGGGATGTTCTGTATGGCAAACGTGTTAATAAATAAAACACTGATTGGCCAGTAGCCAGACAGGAAGTATAGGCAGGGACTAACAGAGAGGAGAATTGAGGGAACAGGAAGGGAAGGGGGGGGGACTGCCTGCAGCCACCGCCGGGACAAGGAAGAATGTGTTAAGGTACCAGTAAGCCACGTGACAAAGTATAGATTAATAGAAATGGGCTGAATATAAGAGTAAGAGCTAGACAATGATAGGCCTGAGCTAATGGCCAAGCAGTTTAAATAATATAAGTGCCTGTATGTTTATTTTATAAGTGGGCTAAGGGACTGCCGGGCCTTGGCAGGACCCGGAGACAAAACTCTCCAGCTACAATTTAACAGTAATCTGAAACCAAACACATCTGAGTAAAAATTCAGGAGTCTTGATTGGTAAACAGGAATGGTATAGGTGTCACTTGGAGACATGCTGCTTCCTGGTTGTTTGCCAGAACTTGGCTTCCTTTGTGGCCTTGAAGCCTCCACGTTCCTTTAAGATTCTGACCTGACACTTCAACAATCATTCTGTTGAGAAATCCAGGTCTTCTTGGCTAGAAGCCCTTGTTATGGTAACAGTGTATGAGGGAAGAAGGATCATCACCACTGCCTGAATTTTCCCTCTGTTAAAAAGCTTGTGCGGTTCTCTGGAACGTTACTGAGAGGCAGGAGTGGTGTCCGAGGACCCAGCTTCAGATTCCAACTCATGCGCTGACTGACTGTCTCCTGAATTACTGACGTTGAAGTTAAGTCCTTATAATAAAAGAACGTTTTTACACTAAATGAAAGACTCTTAAGGTTCAGTTTACTGTCTGTAAAACAAGCATCCTCACCTGGGTATTTACTAGTTAAGCATCCTCACTGGTTGGTCCTCCCTATCTCAGAGGCAATGAAGAGCAATCACAACAATGTCTACAGGATTGCTTAGGAAAGTTTAATATAATTCCCAGTCAGTGTAAATATACCTCAAATGCAAAAGTAGCATTGTTTTGTTTTGTCGTGATTACAAGCGTGAACTGTCACGGTGGATTTTGTTTGTTATTTTATTGTCAGTGGTGGTGATGGTAGTGATTTATTAGACAGTGTCTCTTTTTGAAATCCAAGCTGACCTCAAACTCATGATCTTCCTGTTATGATATGCACGCAGGGGACCCCCAGCTGGCCAGACTAGGAGTCTCACACATGAGAGAAGCATGCTGGCATGCTGGGCAGGTGCAACAGCAGGCGGCTGGCGAGACATGCAATGTGGACAGGAGGACAGTGGCAGGTGGACATCCATTCCTGTGAGGAAATGAGTTTATTATAGTGGGAGATGAAGAGAAAGATTAAGGAAAGAGGGAGACAGGAAGGAAGAGAAGAGAGAGAAAGCAGAGGTGTGTGTACCTCACGAGACGGGGGGGAGCAGAAGAGAGAGAGAGGGAAGAGGAGGGGTTTTTCCTTAAAATGAGGCTTTTACGGCAGGATGCAGGGCGGTGCCAAGGTGAGATTTTAAGGGGTGGATCAGAATATTAAGACCACCCACTTCAACCTCAAAGTGAGTTGTAGCTAGAGTTTTCCTGCCTTGCCACAGTCAGGACAAATCTCTGTCACCTGCCAGTCCCACAGCCACTCAGACCCAACCAAGTAAACACAGACACTTATATTGCTTACTAACTGTATGGCCTAATGGCTCAGGCTTCTTACTAACTGTTCCTATATCTTAAATTAATCCATTTCTATAAATCTATACCTTGCCACATGGCTCGTGGCTTACCGGCATCTTCACATGCTGCTTGTCATGGCAGCAGCTGGCAGTGTCTCCTCCCACCTTCCTGTTCTCTCAATTCTCCTCTCTGTTAGTCCCGCCTATACTTCTTGCCTGGCCACTGGCCAATCAGTGTTTTATTTATTGACCATTCAGAGCAACAGATTTGACATACAGACCATCCCACAGCACTTTCCCTTTTCTTTTCTTTTTTTTTTTTAAAAGGAAAGTTTTAACTTTTACACATCTCCAAAGCCAGCTTGGTATATTTGGGAATTTGGGTATAGCTTCTCTTACTACTTCCTGCTGGAGGGGGGCACTGTATCTTATGGGGACACAAAGAAAATTTCAGAATTATGGAGTAGTCCGTGAGGCTGTATCGTCTCAACCAGTTGCCTTGAAATGGTTCTGGATGTTGGATCACCTGGGCCTTGGTGTCATCAGAGACCTTTCAGGGGGTCTTGACTGGTCAAACCTGATGTATCTTAAATCTGGAACAAATCCATAGCCTCTGGTTTTCTGTGGAACAAAAGCAAACCTTGTCGCAAATAACACATATCCTGGTTTCCATTCTGAGGTCAGCACATCCTTAAAGTATATAGGCTGATTTAATTCTGTAGTTTTTTTCTATTATCCAATGTCTCTCTGCAGCTGTTGTTCCTTTCTCATTGGCACTGAGAAAATTGAAAGTTAATAAGAGCATTATGCAATCTATTTCTGGGGGTTTTTGTTACTCCTTTCTGTTATTTAGCATATCTTTAGAGTTTCTGTATGATCTTTCTATAACTGCTTGACCTGTAGGATTATGTGGTATGCCTGTAATATGCTTTATATTGTAATAAGCAAAAAACTGTTTCATTTTAACAGAGACATATGCTGGAGCATTGTCAGTTTTGATTTGTTCAGGTATACCATGATGGCCATAACTTCTAGCAAATGAGTGATTACAGAATCAGCTTTTTCAGAACTCAAAGCAGTTGCCCATTGAAATCCTGAATAAGTATCGATGGTGTGGTGTACATATTTCAAATTCTGCAAAGTGAAACACGTCCATCTGCCAGATTTCATTCTCTGAGTACCCTTTGGGTTACATCCTGCTGGTAATGGCGTTTGATTGTAGAAGGAACAAGTAGGACATTTCTTTACTATTTCTTTGGCTTGTTGCCAGGTTATGGAAAAATCCTTTTTTAAACCTTTACTATTGACATGATGTTTTTTATGAAATTCTGAGGCCTCCAGCACATTTCCTATCAATAATTTATCAATCTCATCATTGCCTTGTGCTAGAGGGCCTGGCAGACCAGTATGGGATCGAATGTGAGTTATATATAAAGGATGACTCCTTTTCCTGATTGTATCTTGTAATTGAATAAATAGTGAAGTTAATTCTGAAGCATCAGGGATAAATTCTGCAGTCTCAATATGTAACACCACTCTTTCAGCATACTGAGAGTCAGTTACTATGTTGAGAGGTTCTGAAAAATCCATTAATACCAACAGAATAGCATACAATTCTGATTTTTGAACTGAATTATACGGACTTTGAACCACTTTACTTAAATTTTCTGATTTGTAACCTGCCTTTCCTTTCTTTGTTGGCATCTGTATAAAATGTACGAACTCCAGATATGGGTTTTTGCCGTACAATTCGAGGCAAGATCCAATCAGCTCTCTTTATAAGATCAATTCTATTGCTTTTGGGATATTTGCTGTTAATTTCTCCCAAAAAATTACTGCAAGCTCTTTGCCAAGGTTCACTTTCTGTCCATAATTTTTCAATGTCCTCCTTAGTTAAAGGTACGACAATTTCTGCTGGGTCTATTCCTGCTAATTGACGAAGTCTCAATTTTCCTTTAAATCAAGTCAGAGATTTTTTCCACATAAGTTTTTAATTTTTTATTTGGTTTATTTGGTAAAAATATCCATTCCAATATAATATCTTCCCTCTGCATTAATATTCCAGTAGGAGAATGCCTAGAAGGTAAAATAACCAAAATGCAATCCATCTTTGGATCAATAGGATCCACCTGCCTTCATGTACTTTCTTTTCTACCAAGGCCAATTCTTTCTCAGCTTCAGGTGATAATTCTCTTGTAGATGTAACCAACCATCTTATTAAATAAGAAACACAGAACCAATGCAAAGAAGAAAGCCAAAGAAGAAAGCTAAGAGCCTTACCCTGCAGCTAGCCTCTTCAGCCAAGAGACCTCTCCGAAAGAGAGCTATTTCCTGTCTGTTCATCTTTATATAGACTTTCTGTTCTGCCTTCTCATTGGTTGTAAACCCAAACACATGACTGCCTCATCACTGCCTGTATGTACAGCCAGATGATCCAACATCCAGAACCATTTCAAGCAACTGGTTGAGACGATACAGCCTCATGGACTACTCCATAATTCTGAAATTTTCTTTGTGTCCCCATAAGATACAGTTGCTCCCCCCCCCCAAGCAGGAAGTAGTAAGAGAAGCTACGCCCAAATTCCCACATATACCAAGCTGGCTTTGGAAATGTGTAAAAGTTAAAACCTTTCTTTATTTTTTTAAAAAAAAAAAGAAAAGGGGAAGTGCTGTGGGATGGTCTGTATGTCAAATCTGTTGCTCTGATTGGTCAATAAATAAAACACTGATTGGCCAGTGGCCAGGCAAGAAGTATAGGCGGGACCAACAGAGAGGAGAATTGAGAGAACAGGAAGGTGTGGGGAGACACTGCCAGCCACCACCATGACAAGCAGCATGTGAAGATGCTGGTAAGTCACGAGCCATGTGGCAAGGTATAGATTTATAGAAATGGATAACTTAAACTATAAGAACAGTTAGTAAGAAGCCTGAGCCATTAGGGCATACAGTTTGTAAGCAATATAAGTGTCTGTGTTTACTTGGTTGGGTCTGAGCGGCTGTGGACTGGCAGTAGACAGAGATTTGTCCTGACTGTGGGCGAGGCAGGAAAACTCTAGCTACAATGAGTGCTGATTTTACAGACAGATGTCATCACATTGGCTGTGATAAAGCTTCTTGAGTGGACTTATCAACATCTTATTATTCTTCAAATGTATTATCTGTTGAAGATTCTTGCATGAATCAACTAATAATGTGACATTAACAGTCGATTTTGCATTCTTTTTAGAGAGTATGGACACGATACAACATAAAATGGGGTGCAGAAGTGTTAGGGAGGAAAACAAAGCATGGAAAAGGAATGGAGAGTAGATGGGTTCTAATTGTAACTAGAGTTGGAAGGGAAGACCTTGGTGAGAAAGGAAGGGCTAAGAGAACCCGTGGGTAAAGGGCTAGAGCTAAGGTTGTGTGGAACATTCCAGAATGACACAACACCAGAGATGCCAGTCATCTGGGGGCGTTTTAGCTTTTACTCTGAGTGATCTAAAAAAACCATACAATGTTTGAACAAAGAAGTGGCATGGTGGATTCTTGTACCTGAAACCCAAGCCTCTGCCTGACTCTATTTCCACTTGACAGATGACAAGCTATTAACCTTTCTATGCTTCAGGTCCCTGCCTAATGAAATGGGAATAATGGTGCCTCCTGCATGGAGCGGAGGTAATCATTACATGCATGATGTTGACGTAAGCATTGTACACATGGTGCTGAGATAAGCATTACACTTATGGTGTTGAGGTAGTATTACATGCTTGGTGTTGAGGTAATTATCACATGCATCGTGTTGATATAAGCATTACAGGCATGGTGTTGAGGTAATCATTACACTTCATGGTATTGAGCAATCATTACATACATGGTGTGAAGTAATCATTACATGCATGGTGTTGAGGTTAATCATTACATGCATGGATGTTGAGAGTAATCATTACATGCATGGTGTTGAGGTAAATGTTACAGGCATGGTGTTGAGGTAATCATTACAGGCATGGTGTTGATAAGCATTATACAAGGTAACATATGGAGAGTACTTAGCACAGGGTTTGGCAAGGTAATACATGCCTGTTGCTACTATTTTTGTTTTTAGCTCCAGACAGTAACCCACCTGCTTTTCTAGGTTAGGGCTGTATCTAGGACTCTTAGCTCATCTTTCTGTGTGTTTGCTCGCCAGCTGAACTCACAGGGTTCCTCAATTCTGTGCCTGGACCACCAGCCTCCTGAAACTGTGTGAAAATGTCATGTATGTGTAGGGATATGCATGGTTGTGATGGAGAGGTTCCTGGATCCCGAAGAGGCGCAGAGAAGGGTGGTTATCTTGATCCTGTGATGAAGTTTGGGGAACAACTCAGACCTCGCTAACTTTGTAACACTCTGAGAGGTAATCTGGTATTTGGTTAAAGTTTTCACATTTTCCATGAGGAAGTCACACCAAATGACGATTACAGTCACCTTTTTCCTTTTCTATCTTTTGAGACAGAGGCTTGCTTTGTAGCCCAGGCTTGCCTTGAACTTGCAACCTTCCCACTTCAGGCTCTTGAATGCTATAATTACAGGCATTTGCCACATTCCCAGCCCCAAAGCCCCTTCCCAAACCCTGGGGCTATGGGTTTGCATAACGTGTAATTACCCTTGGAAGACATTGAAGAAGCTTCTTGCTAGGCGTCATATCTCTACAGCTCTCCTCAGAACAGACCCAGGTTCTCGACTGGTTTGTATAATCTGGACTCTTTGTTTTGTCTCACTTTTACATCCATACAAAGTTTTATGAGAACCATGGTGCAATCTGGTCTGTTTACATACCACTCCTGTCATGGACACTGCCAGAACCCAGAATCTGCTGGGGAAAGGAGAAAGAAAAGAAACACCTGCTGGCAGCTCCAGTGCACCGGGACGCCGTTTTGACGCGCATTTCCTGCGCATGCGCTCTCTGACTACAGCGCTTAGCCTGGGGGCTATGATCTCCACTTCACCGCTGTAGACCACGAATCAGAAAGTCACAGAACACAGAAACTGTGACTGGGGCTCAGAGTTAGGCTAACTCCACAGGTCTGCTTTTTCCACCTCACCGCTGGCCTTCCTGTGGACATGTGTATTGATCAGCACCACAATTCACTCAATTCCCACTCTGCCCATGATCTAGGACTACTCTTCTAATGGCATCCTTTTCTCCCAGCTGGACCAGTCTCCTTTAACAAATAGAAGGGGAAGTGCTGTGGGATGTTCTGTGTGTTAAATATGTTGCTCTGATTGGTTAATAAATAAAATACTGATTGGCCAATAGCCAGGCAGGAAGCATAGGTGGGACAAAGAGAAAAAAATAATTCTGGGAAAGGGAAGGCTGAGTCAGAGAGTCGCTGCCATGAGAAGATGTAAGATACTGATAAAGCCACGAGCCATGTGGCAAGGTATAGATTTATATAAAGAACAGTTAACAAGAAACCTGCCACAGCCATACAGTTTATAAGTAATATAAGTCTCCGTGTGTTTACTTGGTTGGGTCTGAGTGGCTGCGGGGTTGGCGGGTGAGAAAGATTTGTTCCTGACTGTGGGCCAGCAGGACCAAGAAAAACTCTAGCTACAGGGGAAAGCAGCGCATCTTCATTTCTTGCACTTACTTCCTGAAAAGACCTTGTAGTCAAGGCTGATAAACCCCTTACGAAATTTGTAGACCGGTTGATTCTCAACCTTTGGGTCATGACCCTCAACAAACTTCTGCCTCAAAATATTTACATTACAATTATAACAGTAGCAAAATTACAGTTATGAAGTAACAATGAAATAGTTTTATGGTGTGTGTTGTGGGGGTCACCACAACATGAAGAAACTGTATTAAAGAATCACAGCGTTGGAAGGTTGAGAACCACTGATCTAAAGGGTTTGTTTATAATTTGCAATCAGTGTGTCTGAGAAGGGATTAAGGAATATGTATGCTTAATAAACACCCGGAGCATTCCTTAACTGGTGCTTGTAAAGGGTGAGAAGTGAAAGGCTCTCTCGGCATTATTGTCTAAATCCAAGTCCTCTGTCCAACGGTGAGCTCTGAAAACCAACCAAAATAGGACAAGAAAAGTATGATTCACTCAGGAGCCTTCATCAATAGCTCACCTGGGCATTGCACCCAATAAAGAAGCAGGAGTAACGGTTGGCCTGGAACTTGTATGAGGAGGAAAAAGTAGTTAAAGAGAACCCATTAAAGGAGGAAGAGGAGGAGGAGAAAGAGGAGATGGAGAAGAAGAATCCATTAGTTGGGAATCTTCAGTGGTGAAACTAAAGGTCTGAAAACCAGAAATGATCTGCGTATGACAGACATGGCTTGCAAAGAAGTGATGGTGTTTGAATTTCAATCAAAACAAATCCAGACTGGAGTATTGTTGGTCTGGCTGCAAACGAAGATAAACATCAGGTGGAGGGCTCTGAGCTGAAGGGGCCCAAACCCACAATCTGGGCACAGTCTGTTTTTATTTATTTACTTATTTTTTAACTAGCAGAGAAGACCCCTCTTGTTCTGGAGAGAATGGAGGGCGCTGTCCAGACCTGGGAAATGCAACGGCCTAGGCAGTACAGGTAGTTTGAGATAATGTCAAGGAACAGTTTTCAGGAGCCATGGGAAGCAATAAAGATGTTGGCTTTTTGCTGAACATGATAGCTCAGGCCTGTAATCTCAGCACATGAGATACTGAGGCTGAGGAATTGCTGTGACTTGAAGGCCAACCTAGACTATATAGCACGTCACAGGCACCCTATACTACGTAGTGAGACCCTGTCTCAAAACAAACAAGATAGCAGCTTTTTGGAGTTGGAAGTGGGGTCAGATACAGGGTTGGAGATGCATGATCTTCATACCTTCCACATATATCAAGCATCGTAATTGATTCCAGAATGTTCCTGTTGCATACACCTCAGAATCCTTCAAAAGACAGTGTACACTGTGCTATTACCATTGGATTGTAGCTGGCAAATGATATGAGCTTAATCTACTGTATGAGAATACTTAGAGCAAGACTAAATTGTAGAGATAGTGTGCTAGTCGTCCTGGGCAGCACATGTCAGTGGTTTCCTGTGCTGTGCAAGTATCTGAGGAAAAAATTTAAGCAAGGAGGATTCATTTCGGCTCTGCATTTCAGAAGTTTCAGTCCATTATGGTGAGAAGTACCTGTAGACATGGGGGAGAACAAAGCTGTAAGCTAGAGCAAATGTCTTCATCTTTCCCCTGCATTGATTCCGTCTAGGTCCTTCACTATGGCTGGTGCCTTCCGCATTCTGGATGAGTTTTTGCCCTGTGTGGTTTGAATGAGAACGGCCCCTCTAGGTTCATGTATTTGAATGTTTGTTCCTGGTTGGTGGACGATTTAGGAAGGTGTGGGCCTGTTGGAGGAGGTGTGTCATGGGGTGGCTTTGAAAAGTCAACACCAGGCCCAGTCTGTCCGTCTCTCTTTCTGGTCCCTCTCTCCACTTCTGCTTGTGGATCAGATGTGAGCTCTCAGCTACCGCTCCAGCACCGTGCCTGCTGTCTGCCCCCACCATGATGGTCATGGACTCACCCTGTGAACTGCAAGCCAACACCCAGCCAATGCTTCTTTTATAAATTGCTTGTCATGTTGTCTCTTCACAGCGACGGAACAGTAACTAAGACGCTTCCTTAGCTGCTCTTCTCTGGGAACACCTTACAGACATGCCCAGAGAATGCACTTTATTAATCTTCTAGTGTCTCTCCATCCAGTCAAGTTATCAGTCAAGATTAACCATTACTGGGCTATACTTTGGCCTCAAGATGAGTTGAAGACATCATCTTTTTTTTTTTCTCTTGTTTTTTGAGACAGGTTTCTCTGTGTAGCTTGTGCCTTTCCTGGATCTCACTCTGTAGACCAGGCTGGCCTTGAACTCACAGAGCTCTGCCTGCCTCTGCTCCTGAGTTCTGGGATTAAAGGTGCGCGCTACTTTACCACCAGAAAAATAAACCTTTAAAAATCAAATTAAATAAAAACATATCAGGGATCTGGCTGAAGAGATGATGGTTAATGGTTAGGCGCGTGTATCACTCTTCCAGAGGTTCTGAATTCAGTTTCCAGTACCCAATTCAGACAGCTGTTCACTCTATAACTCCAGCTCAGGGAATCTGGCATTCTTTTTCTGGTCTCTTTGGCAGCTGCACACACATGGCATACACACATACCTACATATGAATAAGAAATATTTTTAAAAAGTTAAAGATAGGCGTGATGGTGCATATGGACAACCTAGTTTACATAGTGAGTTCCAGGCAGCCAGGTTATGTATAGTGACCTTGTCTCAACAAATACAATAAAATATAGACTAGGGCCATCATTCTTAGCCCTTTGGCTAAGAACAAGAATAAAAATATCCCGGGGAATCAGTATATATGCACACACACACTTGTCTGTGTGTCAGCACACTGTATTTGTGTACCACTGCCTTTATGTGTGTAGATCATTAAAGATGGAAGACGGTACCAAGGATATGTTTTAACAGAGAATCTTTTTATGTAAATGAACCCATTTATTAGAGCACAGGCAGTCTCTAACAGTGTGCTTCCACTGGTCTTTCTGTTCCTTCAGTCTCCTAATGGCGGACTTCACTGTGATGCAGAAGTCGTGTTGGAGGTCCAGGCCCCACCAGCCGCTGTTTTCATGCAGGGACCACAGTGTCAGATGCCAACAGCTCGTCTTTTCATCTTGGTCTTGCCACAGAAGGAGCAGGTGCACTTGGCGTGCTGGCTGATTTCAATTTTCCTCACCATTTTCCGGAGGGAGGCACCATAGCGGTCCCGTATTTCCAGATGATCCGACCTTCTTGGTGCGATTAGCCATGTCGCCGGAACGGAAGCCCAAGCCGGAGAGCCAGAGAATCATTTTAATCAAAACAAACAATGCTCTGGGGAAGAATCCATAGAGTAAAATCATTTCAGCCACAACACCAACATGGGAAATATACTAATAAACTATCCAAAGCATAAAAATCATCCCAGGCCTAGATTGTACCTATTTTATATGCATATATGTCTACCATGCCTGTGTCTGGTGCCCACAGAGGTCAGAAGAGACATTGGATTCCCTGGAACTGGAGTTACTGGTGGTTGTGAGCCACCATATGGGTTCTGGAATTGAACCCTCGTCTTCTGGAGATCAGTGAGTGCTATAACCACTGAGCCATCTCTCCAGGACCCTAGGCTGTGTCTTAAATAGTCTACACTTACTATCGAGATATATATATATATATATATATATATATATATATATATATATATCATAGCAACAGACACATTTATTTGTTACATTGACTAGTTTAGAACAGAGATAAACTTTCCATGTTTGGTGTAGAAAGAAAGCACCAATGAGTAAGTTTTAAAAATGCTTTTTATTATTTGTTTATCATTTATTTATTTGTGGTGTGGTGGGGTGGGGATGTTGAAATTCGTGTATGGAGGAGAGGACAGCTTTCTACTCCGCTCTGGTCCCAGGTTCTAACCCAGGCCGTCACGTTTGCAACCAGTGCTTTCCCGCCCCGCCGTCTTGCCCACCTTCCCTCACATGAGTAATTTTTGGGACGAGGACATTCTGATATCAGTCCTAGACTGGGCATACGCTGCTGGATGAGAAGGCCTGAGTAGCCGCTGCCTTCACTGCTCTGTAGTTTTGCTGTGAGCAGGAGTTTCCCATCAGCCTTGTGGCCCACAGCCCTGCTCCCTTATGAGTCACCACAGTAACATTTATCTGAGCAGCTTTTTTTTTTTTTTTTTTTGAACCTGGAGACTAACATGCAAATCCTGGAACTCGGGACTGCTTAGGTGACCATGACCTCCTTGTAGATTTGTTCACATCCTGTTTGGATTTCCTATCTGGAATTCTCACAGCACACAGTATCCAACCACCGCACCAACCCTGCCCGCTTTCCCTTCTCTTGGCTCAGTCTTTATTCCTCTGTGAGGCCGGCGGCTCACGGCTGTTATCCTTCTTCCGTTTTAATGCACGTTGAATCGAAGCACAATGTACAAACATAAAGTGCAGAAACGGCAGGATTTTCACAGAAGTAGCACTTCCTGCAGCCATGACCGGATGCAGGAACTGAAGTATCGCCAGCAGCCCACAAGCTCCCCGATTCCTGTAAATCCTCATCCTCACAGCCTGCGGCAGCTGGGGCAGTTGTGGGAGAGAACTGTTATTCACATCTAGTGAATTAAGACCAGGGATGCTGCTGAACAGTCCACAATGCAAAGGACAGCTCCTCACCCTCAATTCCCAGCGAGGAATTATTTGTCCCAGTAGTGTCAAGGCTGAGAAACTATGATTTATACCTTGTCTTAGTTAAGGTCACACTATTGCTGTGATGAAACATCATGACAAAAGCTTAATGGGAAAAGGGTTGATTCGGCTTAAACTTCCACATCATGGTTTACCATCAAAGGAAGTCAGGACAGGAACTCAAGCAAGGCAAGAACCTGGAGGCAGGAGCTGATGCAGAGGCCATGGAGGGTGCTGCTTACTGGCTTGCTCCCTGTGGCTTGCTCAGCCTGCTTCCTTACAGATCTGGTGTGGGTGTTTTGTTTTTACAGTGAGCAGTCAACTTTGATAAACAACTGAAACTGGGATTTGGTTGTGGGAAGAGGGAAGTGTTTCCTTCAAAATGCCAATGGCAAGGAATGTGGAGGGGCTTTCCTGTCTTGGCAATTCTGCTCTCTGTGACTTGCTTTAGGGACAAAGAGAGCAAGGGACAGGAAGGCAGGAGAGATCTGAGAGGCCTGCCTTCTGTCAGGACACTACCATGTCTTACTTTTGAGTATCGTGCTCTGAACCCCAACACCAGGTTACTGGGTCTTGTGCTCTTGGCTGAAGAGTTCTAAGGTGTAGGCAAGGGTGATGGTGGAAGACTGGGCATTGAACAATGACATGGTCCATGGTGCTTTGCCACTCTGGACTGGTCCTGAAGGTAAGATTGACATCAGAGGGCCACTGTCCCCGAGGACCTTAAACAGGTGTGGAAGGAGAGAGGACAGATTGAACAGAAAATCATAGGCGAAGCAGGCAGTTCTTAGGACCTGGGTGGAGGCAAGAGAGTGACTCATCTAAGGATTCATTGGATAGATACATGGACACATTATACTGTACATAAACATAATTACCCCAGGATCACTGAAAAAATCTGTAATTTAATTTAGTAGAGGTCAAATGTCCTTTAATCCTTAAGGTATGACTCTAACTAGTCATTTATTCTTCTATTATGCTTGAATATATGAATGACTCACATCCTTGTTATGTTCTCCCAGTGAGAATAACACAGAGGCTTGTTCCTGGATATGACAGACAGATGGAAGGGTCCCTTGCTGCTTGCGTGTTTCAGAGAGGAATTTGCCTTCTGTTCTCAACATCCACACACAGCACTGAACACAAAATTCAGCATCAGCGTGGGACTCATTGTCTTGGTTGTTGACTAGATGTGATTTAGAGTCACCTAAGAGATATGCCTACTTCTGAGTGTGGCTATGAGGGCATTGCCAGAGAGCACAGACTGGAGGAGACCTAACCTGAGTGTGAGCATTGCATGGGCTGGAGTCTGGGGCTGAATTAAAAGGAAAATTAAGAAGTCAGCTGAAAACCAGCATTCTCTCCTTCCTTCTTCTTGACGATCATTCTTTGTGTTTGTTTTCAAGACAAGGGCTCACTGTGAAGCCCTAATGTAATGGAAGCTTCTGTGTTCAGCCAGAACTACCAAATACCTGGCAGCTGCTTCCCAAATAATTGACTCAGAGGCTTAATATTAATTACAAACTGTTTGGACTATGGCTCAGGCTTATTGCTAACTAGATTTTTTTAATGTTAAATCAACCCATTTCTATTAATCTATGTAATGCCACATGGTCATGGTGTTACTGGTCTGCTGGCATCTTGTTCCTCCTTGGGCAGCTGAATGGTGTCTCCCTGACTCCGCCTACTTCACCCTGTGTCTCTCTTGGATTTCCCACCTGGCTCTTATTCTGCCTTACCATAAGCCAAAGCAGCTTTATTTATTAACCAATAGGAGCAACACATGTTCACAGCATACAGGAAGACCATCCCATAGCCTTTCACCCTTTCTGTCTAATCAAAAAGGAAGGTTTTAACTTTTACATAGTAAAATTACATATAACAAAACAGTTATTAAATAAAAAATTACAGTTACAATATCTAGTCTATTTGTATTTGGCAAAATTAAAGAAAATATTCTATCACCTCTCCTTTTTTTGTGAGTCTAAAGTTTTATATCTAATTTATCTTTTATCATGACTAAGGAAAATTATAACTATCTAGTCTTCAACTCCATCAAAAGACCTCAGAAGGATATATTATCACCTGAGTACATAGGAAGTGCATTGTAAGCAACTTCCAAAATTCTAGAAATCACAAGAGACATCTGGCTGCCTGGACAGTCACCCTAAGTCCTTTTGCAATGTTGGGGCATCCATCTTCAGCCTATAGGCCTAGAATCTCTGGCAGACTTTTCAGTGAAGCAGGAAATTTGAAGGATTGTCTCACCTATTGGCAAATTCATCATTTGCTTTCTTCTGTGTCCTGCAGAATGTCTGGCAGCTTCTTCTGTGAAGCAGGAACCTGAAGGACCATCTCACCTTGTTCTGGCAAAGTTTAGTGGTCATCCTTCTATGGGTCTTGCGTGACTAGTTTATACAACACATTTTCAAGCAGTCCAGGCAAGAGCGGTTTCTTGCCCAAATGGCTAGCCTTTTCCACACTGTAAGCAAATTCCATAACCAGTTTCTTCAATGCCCATCATCCTCTTTGAAGTAATTGGTGCTGCCAGAAGCAGACGTGTCTCACTGTCCAGAAAAGTCTAAGTTCTTAAGACATTTTAAATGTCATATTCTGTAGGTTTTGAAGTGTTTGAAGATTATCTAATTGAAATATATCTTTGGATACTTAAAAAGCTTAATTAACATGACTATAAGTTCAATTATCATAGATGACTATTAATCTGTATTTCTTAATGATATATTACAATTTTAAATGAGTTGCATAAACATAATATCTTAAACAAGAGTAGAAATATACATACAGTACAACAAAATTGGCCTTAAATTTGTATTAATAAACCAAAATCCATATCAATGTAAAGTATTTTGAGATTAATAGTTGTTTTTTGAATTAAAGTAGATTTGATAATTTACCTTTTATTTTATCATTTCTATATCATATCCCCTTTTTACTTTAGAAAGAGATTGACTATGACCATTAACCATTTATAACCAACCCCCTTTAAATAAAAACAAATATACATAAATAATATTTGGGAAATTTGGGTATAGTTTTCTATACTACTTCCTGCTGATTGGGGGCACTGGTAATCTTATAGGGATCCTGAGAAAATTTAGAATTTTTACCAAATCCTGACTGGGGTATTTTGTGAGTCTGGATCATCTTAGATAGCAACCTTGAAGCTGTTGTGGATGTTGGATCACCTGGGCCACCGTTCCCATCAGAGACCTTTTGGGGGTCTTGCTTGATCAAACCATATTAACCTATTCCATTTTTTTCCCAAGGACCTAATTTTATTATCTTTAGATTATTCTTTTAATCTATGACTGGTCTATCCTTCTTCCCCTCTCTCTCAAGCCTATATATTTTTTTTAAAACACATTGTGACCCATTTAGAGGTTTCTTTTTGTCTGAATCTGTCTTTTTTTTTTTTCCGAGACAGGGTTTCTTTGTGTAGCTTTGCGCCTTTTCTGGAACTCGCTTTGTAGACCAGGCTGGCCTTGAACTCACAGAGATCTGCCTGGCTCTGCCTCCCGAGTGCTGGGATTAAAGGTGTGTGCCACCACCGCCTGCCTGGCCTGAATCTGCCTTTATGGTGTATCTGTAATCCTTTTCTGATCACAGCTTTAAACTGCTGAGTGGGCCAGCTTTCCAACATGGCAGAAATACCCAGGAGAGTCATACTTAACCCCCAACCCCCAATTCTGGGGTCCATGATGCCACCAGGTATCATGCAGCCCACCCACAAACCCCTTTTGTCTGTATGAGTAAAAGCTAAGTCTGCCATGCAGTGTGCCGCAGGGCTTGGAGATGCCTCTGTGTACTGTGGCAGGAACCTGCCATGCTGTGCACAAGCCTGGATGCCACAGTGTCTCTGTGCCACAGCCTGAATGAGAGACATAACTAGGAAGCTGTTTTTGGCTCCATTTACATGTTCTAGAACCCCCTTTTTAAGCTTTCTCAGGTCTTATGTGGAAAGTCCTGCCCCATGTTGGTTGGGTGGCTTAGACCGTGTCTGCCCTTCTTCTCTCCACATCTCTGCTTGGATTTCCCACCTGGCTCTATCCTGCCTTACCATAGGCCAAAGCAGCTTTATTTATTAACCAATGGGAGCAACACATATTCACAGCGTACAGAAAGACAATCCCACAGCACCCTGGCTGTTCTGGAACTCACTCCATAGACCAGGCTGGCCTTGAACTCACAGAGATCCCCTGACTCTGCCTCCTGAGTGCTGGGGTTACAGGCGTGCGCCACCATGCCTGGCTGCACTTCTTGGTCTTGCTGCCACATGCGCAGGCTTCAACCATGAGAATTTACATTCTCACTAAAACCCCAGCCAAAAAATCCACTCCTGAAACAGACTGAATCAGATATTCTGTCACAGTGAACAACTAACAGAAAACAACTAACAGCATAATAAATCTTATTTCAGGGCACAAATAATGATCCCTTTATATGAGGCTGTTAAATTGAAGAGGTGGGTGACTCAGCTCTGTACTGGAAACCTGGGAGGTGAGACAAACCACCCACCTTCTTGGAAACACCCTTGGGATATTACAAAGTGACATGCCAATATATTGTGGGCCATAAGCAAATGCTTCCTTGAGCTCTCTGACCCGTCTTAGGAAATTGGTAAAACTCAAGGAGAGGGTCATAGGAGCTCCAATTTATAAAGGACTGGTCAGGAGCACAAACCAAACCTTGTGTTCACAACTAACCCCCAGAGTTAGAGCAGCCTTAAGAACTGAACCCAAGACATGCAGCATACGATATTACCACCAGGTCTGTGGTGTCAGAATCAGACTAGATTAGAGATTATCCAGCTGGTGATTGCTTTAGAGTCTGGTGTCAACACTGAGTGGTTGCTTGATGTGTAGGGAAAGAGCCCTGTGGGGTATCAGAGCATTGTGTTAATTGGTGGACCCGTGATGAGACAGAATAGGAAAAAAACAAAAAAACTTACTCCTGTGTTATTACCCATGGGGGTAACCAGGGAAAGTGGTACAGATGCCCGCCTATGCTGATGAATTGCCACCAATCACACACTGGTGGTGGGGGGAGACCTCAGCTCTCAGGCCTGCTGTGAGGATGGAATAATTTGGCAGAGGAGACAGATGCCTTGGATCTGTGTGGCCAGGTCCTTTTTTCTTTTTTCTTTTCTTTTTTTTTTTTTGTAAACAGGTTCAGCAAGCTTTGAGACTAAGGGTCAGTAGGTTAAACATTGATGACTGAGTCTGAGAAAAATTACCAAGACCAGTGTATGTGACCCCAGGCATGCCTTTAATCCCAACACCAAGGAGGCAGAAGCAGGCAGACCTCTGTGAGTTTGAGGCCAGCCTGGTCTACACAGGGAGTTCCAGGACAGGCTCCAAAGCTACACAGAGAACCCCTGTCTTGTAAAACAAACAAACAAAATCCAGAAAACATGTACTCCCCAACCCCAATCTTCTCTTTAGTAGAGGAGAGGGAGAGGAAAAATAATCAGACTGAAAGGAAATTGAGGAAGAAGAAAGCACAGAATTAGCACACCAGCTCTGAAGAGGCCCCAACTTCCCAGCCTGAGAAACTGGGTGACTGGTATCACTTAGGACATTTTCTGATGCAAGTCACAGGATATTAAGTAACTGAACAGTTCCAGACACACCCCGCTTTAGGACCAGCTTGGTCTAGGACCTAAGCCCTGTGAAGGGTCCAGGGCCCTGCCCATTGGCTCCTATTCTCCTTCATGTGGACCTTACTCTTCCTCAGCTCCATGTGCCCAGGGAGTGCCAACAGCTCCACACTCTTCCTCTAGATTCTATTTACACAAGGGACTATTCTCACGTTTTGTGTATTTTCATGTGTCATTTTCACAAGGATCCTCCATGGTAGACTCTAGCTTGCAGGTAGTAAAACTGAGGCATGTTAAACCACTAGCCCACAGTTTCATGATAGAATCAGAGCTGGGATTTAGGTCCAGGGAGTCTGCTTTTCAACCACTTCTGTGCTCTGAAATGCTTCTTCGGGAAGAAGAACATGGAGTCCATCTCTTTGGGGAGCTAGTATGCTATAGGCACTGTGTTTGGTCCAGTCGGGCTGTGTTAACCAGAGTTTTCTAGGGGAACAGAACTGATTGAACGTTGTGGAATATAAAGATGTGTTACATTTGGTTATGATGTGAAATATGACTTTAACTATAAAGATTGTTACAATTGTTTATGCTGCATTTGTTTAACGATGTAAAGGTGTGTTGCTTTGCCTGCCTAAGGCACCTGATTGGTCTAATAAAAAGCTGAACAGACAATAGCGAGGCAGGAGAGGGAAAGGTAGGGTTCCAGCTCCAAGGAATTTAATGCCCTCTTCTGACCTCTGCATACACACACACACACACACACACACACACACACACACACACGGCTAAATTTGTAAATTCTGTAATCCCAGTCCTTAGAACAAACAAACATATAAGGCAAGAAGAAATTTATAAGCATACAATTATCCTGAAAAGTTTCAAAATATCTTTCCAGTGATTAGCTGGAACTAATAGTCAAAAAAGTCCTCAGACTAATAAAATAATACAGTTTGCTGGTCAAAGAAAAATCACCATATGAACAGAATAATATCAATGATTTAATATAGTACATATATAAGGACTTCTTATGTCTCCACAAATAAAGAAAAAGACTTTTTTTTTTTTTCACAAAAATGAAAAAGTTGGCATGGCACTGTGGTTCTTGCCTATAAATGCAGTGTGCTGGAGACCTGGAAAGAAGATTGCCAGCTGGAGGCCAGCTTCAGCTACACAGTCAGTTCAACACTAGCCTCGGCTAATGCTGAGACCCCATCTTAAAATTTATATATCTATAAATAGATAGATAGATATTGTATTAAACTGTTCGTATTTCATATCTTGGTCTTCCTATCAGCTTTAACAATGAAAACAACAGATGCTTAGGTCACAATTTGAAAAATTATAAATTCATGATTTTAATAGTTAAAAGTTAAGGAACAAACTAAACTCATATAAATCACATGTGACATGGAAACAAAAGGGCCCTCAGCGTCCAGAGGAAGCCATACTTTGAGGAGCCCCGAGAACATCAAAAGTCTTCCCGATTCCAAAATAAAACCACTGACGGAGGCACTACGTCCCAGCTTCAAACCTTAGAAAAACAGGACATTGGCATTAACGTCAGTAAAACTTGGAATAAATGAAACAGAAAGGGCTAGGAAAAATAGGAGAGAATAAGACGGGCTTGAAGCATCTCTAAAAGTTTGCTGCACAGACTCGGAGTTTAAAGAGGGAAATAAAGCAGAGCAAGAGTGAGAAAAAAAAAAAAACACCAAACAACTTCAGGCATTTGGGAGAGTTAAAGAATCAAGACACTCACCAGGGACAGTTAGATGGCAATGGCTAAGAAAACCGAGAGGAAATACAGGCATTCATAGCAAAAGATGATTAGAATTGAGCCTAGACGAGGGAAGAATCATGAATGGACCAGTCACTGCAGAGTAAAAGAAGGTGATTGGCAACAGGTTTGCAGTGACCTCACCTCTGAGGGTTAGTTACCTGGAAGAAGCCAGAGCTGGAGGATGAACTCACTGAAACCGCTGCCCCGTGGATGGGCAGCCTCGGCACCTGGGGGCTCCTCGGAAGTGAAAGTTACAACTATTACAACTACGGAAACCCTTTTAACTTGTCAACTCCAAATGGATCAAAGCCCTTCATGTATGATCGGGAGCTATTCGAGGGAAGTTAGGGAGAACACAAGCTGTAGATACAAGGGGGTGTTCCTGAGTAGGACTCTCGTCACCCAGACACTAACGCCAGCGCCTGACAAACGGAAGCAGGCATGGCAGCACAGCCTTGGATTCCAACGCTCTGGACACAGAAGCAGCCATGTTTTTGTGAGTTTATGACTAGCCCGGTCTACATAGTGAGTTCAGGACAGCCAGGGCCGCACAGAGAGATGTCTCTTATATAGATGTCTCAAAAGATAAAACAACAGTAACAACAAGAAAGCAACTGACAAATGAGCAAACTTCTGTTCATCAAAGGAGATGACCAGGTGGAGAAAGAGCCCACAGAATGAGGAAGCCTTGGTAGGCAGACATCCATCTGACAAGCCTGTGGAGGTCAGAGGACAGCTCTGTGGGGTCAGCTCTCTCTCTCTCTCTCTCTCTCTCTCTCTCTCTCTCTCTCTCTCTCTCTCTCTCTCTCTCTCTCTCTCTCTCCCTTGATGAGGCTCTGGGGACTGAACTCAGTAGTCGCTTATCTGATGTGTGTGCTTATCTGCTGAGTTCTCTCTTTGATTCCTAAGGACATCTGTTGGAACCAATACTATTTTAATACAAAACTTAAGATAGCATAAAGTATAGATTAATAGCTTTTGTTTCTTGGCTGGCCTCAAAATTTTGGTGGTCCTTGAAGAACCTGCCTGCCTCCATCGTAGACTTAAAAGTCATCTCATAGTAAAGACAAGCTAGGTTCATTCCTGTTTACAATTAAACCTCTGTTTCTCAGGATTGGGCTATGTCCCACCTGTAACCTTAACTACAAATGGTTGTGTACTGCCTGATCCAGGAATGGGCAACCTTGTCTTTGTTTCAGAAAGTTGTTTGTAGCCATCCTATAACCCTACTTTTGTTTCAAAAGGTATTGTTGAGGAATATAGTTGAAGATGTATAACATTAGTTTATGCTGTGGAATATTTGTTTAATGATGCAAAGATGTGTTGCATTCTTTTATGTTGTATTTGTTTGATTCTGTGAAGCTGTGTTACTGTGCCTGTCTAAAACACCTGATTGGTCTAATAAAGAGCTGAATGACCAATAGCAGGGCAGGACAAAGGACAGGCAGGGCTGGCAGGCAGAGAGAATACATAGGAGGAGAAGAGAGGAGAGGAGGGAGGAGCAAGAAAAGGAGGAGAGGAGGGTGTCAGGGGTCAGCCACCCAGCCACAGATTAAGAAGGAAAGAAAGGTATTTAGAATAGAGAAAGGTAAAAGCCCAGAGGCAAAAGGTAAATGGGATAAGTTAAGAAAAGCTGGCTAGAAACAAGCCAAGCTAAAGGCTGGACATTCATAAGTAAGAATAAGTCTCTGTGTATTTATTTGGGAGCTGGGTGGCAGGCCCCCAAAAAGGTAAAAAACAAACCCAACCAACTACAGGTTATACGAGCACCTGTGACCACCTTGTTATGACTACCTGTAGTTATGACCACCTTGTTATGCCCACCCTGCAACCATGTCTTTGTATCAGGAGGGACCAATTTGTTATGCTTATGTTCTGCTCCTGTAACCCTGCCTATTTTGCCCCCCAAAGTTCCCTCACTTGGAAATCCTCTACCCTAGCTATAAAAAGTTGTCTTCCTCACATCCAGGGCTGACCTCTTGAACGCCACCTATGGAGTAGGCAACCCATGCACACAAATAAAGAAGTTGCTGTTTTTAATTAACTTGGCTATGATGATGTGAGTCAGTGGTCTTTCTCCTCCCATCTTCGGGATCAACACCCTCCCTCCTCTGCTTCCTGAGGGATGGTGTGTTACGTCTGTGCACCATGCACCTGGCTCTGGGCTGATAGTTACTAATTACAACTGTAGCAGGTCTTTCATCGGACTTTCTTTGGACCACGAGTTCCCAGTAATGATGTGGAGACATTATTAATTGTAAAAGCTTGGCTTGTAGCTTTGACTTGTTCCCAACTAGCTCTTATAACTTAAATTACCCTGTTTCTATTAATCTATATTCTGCCATGTGGGTTTTTTCGTTACCTCTCCTTCATCTTGTGTGTCTGACTCCTCCGGTCTCATTGGTGTCTCCCCTCACCTACTTTCTAACTGTCTGAGTTCCTCTCTCTGCCCAGGGTCCCACCTAACTTCTCATGCCAATGGCAATTCAGCTCTTTATTAAATCAATCAGAAGGTGCCTTAGGCAGAGACACATTTTTACAGTGCACAAAAGATTATCCCATAACATACAACTCCAACCATAAACTAATTCACTTTATGGTTTGGTTTTGCTTTCTTGCATTGCTAAGAATCAAGCTCCCGACCTGGAATATGTTATACAAGTACTCTACCCCCGAGCTCTGCCCCTGCTCACCTATGATTTCATTATCAAAATCACAAATAAAATGTCACCACCTTATAAGTGTCTTTATTCTATTGAAAGAATATAAAGTAACAAGCAAGCAAGGTTTATATGAGAACTGCAAGGGTGGTTTGGTCTCAGAACCCCATTCCTGTGACCATCCCCTCAGTAAACTAAAGAGAAGATGCCAGTTGGATTCAGAGTAAATCTCAGTGGTAGAGTGCTTGCTTAGCACGTACAAGGCCCTGGGTTTGATTCCTTAGCACTGTAAATGTAAAATACTAATAATAGTGATAATGATAATAACTATAAAATCAAACGAGGGACTGGAGAGATGGTTCGTAGGGTGATAATGCTTGTTTCACAAACGGGAGGACCTGAGTTCAGATCTCAGCACTCATGTAAAGAGTCGGGCACTCATGAGCAGTGCTGTGGGAAGGGAAGAGAGAAGAGGATTTCTTTCTTTCTTTCTTTCTTTCTTTCTTTCTTTCTTTCTTTCTTTCTTTCTTTCTTTCTTTCTTTCTTTCTTTTTTTGTTGTTGTTTGTTTGTTTTTCAAGACAGGGTTTCTCTGTGTACCTTTGGCGCCTTTCCTGGAACTCACTCTGTAGCCCAGGCTGGCCTCAAACTCACAGGGATCTGTAGATGTAACCAACCATCTTATTAAATAAGAAACACAGAACCAATGCAAAGAAGAAAGCCAAGAGGTCAGAGCAAAGAGCCTTACCCGCCTGCTGCAGCTAGCCTCTTCAGCCAAGAGAGACCTACTTCCTGTGTGGTTGTCTTTATATAGACTTTCTGTTCTGCCTTCTCATTGGTTGTAAACCCAACCACATGACCTCCTAGTCACTGCCTGTGTGCACAGACCTCCAGGTCTTCTATGGTTGGTATTGAGATTAAAGGCGTGTGTCTCCATACTGGCTGCACCCTTGACCACACAGAGATCTACCTAGCTCTGCCTACCAAGAGCTGGGATTAAAGGCATACACCACCACCGCCCAGCTTCTGCGATGGCTTGCTATTAGCTCTGACCCCCGGGCAACTTTATTTATTAACATACAAATAAAATCACATTTCAGTACAAATAAAATATCACCATAGAGATCCTCCTGCCTGCCTCCCAAGTGCTGGGATTAAAGGTGTGCGCCACCGCTGCCCGGAAGGAGGAGGATTTCTGAGGTTTCCTGGCCATCAGCCTTGCTCCAGCCTCAGTGAGAGATTCCGTCTCAGTGGAATAAAGTAGAGAATGATAGAGGAGGACCCCCAAGGTCCCACTCTGGTTTCTGAGTGCATGCCTAGGCATGTGTACCTGCACACACGTATGTACATACTATACTACACACATATACATACACAAATACAAACTGAAATCAAATGAAAATTGCTAAAATTCAGCAGCCATTCTTTAAAAGTTTTTTAAAAATTTATCAAGCCAGATGTGGTGGTGTACACCTTTAATCCCAGTACTCAAGAGGCAGAGGCATGTAGTTATCTATGAGTTCGAGGCCAACCTGGTCTACATATGGAGTTCCAGGGCAGTCAGAGTTGCATAATGGAGAAATTCTATCTCAAATAAACAAACAAAAAATAGTTTGTGTGTGTGTGTGTGTGTGTGTGTGTGTGTGTGTGTGTGTGTGTGTGTGTAGATGCCACTATACACTGTCCGTTCGAGGACAACTTGCAGAAATTGGTTCTCTCCTCTCATTGTGTGGGTTATAGGGATTGAACTCAGATGGTCAGGCTAGGCAGTAAGTGCCTTTGCCTGTGGAGCCATGCCAGTGATCCTCAATGGCCATTTTTTTTAAGTGTTTATTATTATTTTTAATTATGTGTAAGTATGTGTGAATATGCATACATAAGCTCAGGTGCCTGCAGAAGCCAGAGGCATAGAATCCTCTGATACTGGAGTTATAAACAATGGCCACTCTTAATAAAAATTATAAGGAGGTATAGGAGGAAATGATTTAAATAGGCAAAAGCCTACTTTCTCAGAACAATAATGAATATTATCTTAAATAGAGAAACAGGTAGATGCATTCCAGTTTTAGCCAGGAATCAGAAAATTGTGCTACCATTATAATCTAGTATTACTTAGGATATTTTGTGAATGACATATAATGAAAACTTGAAGTTTAATAAGCACAAAGATTAGGAAAATAGAAATATGTATCTTTTGATAGGGATATGTATTTAAGAAAATTCAAGATAATTCAGAAGGAAAATTAAACAGGCATATTGAAAGAGTGTCAATACTAGACAAATATACAGAAAACAATAGTCTCTTCAACTTTAATCAGAACCAACTAAAAACAGGAATGGGATATATTATTGTATATAACATTCGCCAAAAGAGTAAACTATTAGGAATAGTTGGACTAAGAAAGTAAGAAAACTCTTACCTTGTTAGCAGACAGGGCTGAAGGTCTGGAGAAGCCTCCCATGTTTGAGGGTGGGAAATTCTACATTATATAAAAAAGGCCAATCTCTCAACACTGGGGTCATACAATTTTATGAAAATGAAAAGAAGTTTTGTTTTTGTTTTTCCTACTTGGAGCTGATCAGAGCGATCAAACAATTCACCAAGGGGAACAAACGCTCCACATTGGCTCAGATGACCATGAAAAATGGTGAGGGGAGGTTTTTCTCTACCACACAGTCAGAACGCATAGGCTACAGCTATCAAATCAATGCAGTGTGGACAGTCAGGGTGTAACAAGACCGTGGAAATGTGATGCTTCAATTCAGAGGGAAAGGCAGATAGCCTACAGAATGGGGCAGGGGGAATCTTTGTCAGGTAGACTGCAGACAATGAATTGATACCTGGAATGTATAAAGGACTACAAAAAATAAACACCAAAATGGAAACTGCCCATCAGTTTAGTCCAAGGAACTAAACAATTTTCAGAAAAAGTACAGATGACCATAACATATTTTTAAAGGTGTCCATCCCTCAGAAAAATGCAAATTAAAACTACTTGGAGATTCCCTCTCTTCCCAGTCAGGATGGCTGTCATTAAGACAAGTGACAAGAAAGGCTGGCAAGGATGTAGAAAAGAGACCTATTCACCGTTGCTGAGTGTAAACTGGTGCAGCCACTATGGAAATCAGTGTAAAGCCTTCTCAAAAACCAAAACCAGCGCTGGGGAGGGGAGAGGCTCACTGGCTAACACACTTGCTGCAGAAGCCTGATGGCCTAAATTTGATCGATGCAACCATGTAAAGCTGCAAGGATAGGACTCCACTATCCTAAAACCAAATGATGACGATGATGATGATGATGATGATGATGATGATGATGATGATGTAAGTTATACGGTCACTTGCTAAGCTATGAGAAAATGCTTTCATAGAAGACATTGATAGGAACAGGAAGTGTGTCAACCTTTTGGGTTAAGAATGTAATATTATTAACCAAGTTAGAGTTCATGAAATGCTTTAAAATGTCATGAAATAAATGTCACACATTTTCACTGAATACACGAGATTTCTTTGGAAAAGGAGAAGCATCTATCTAGATTGAATCAGAGACTCCTCTCTGTGAGATCAGTACTGTTCTCCCTGCTGGGGACAGAGCAGGGGCCCGGAACTGCCTGCAGCCCTACCTTCAGGAAGTGTAAACAGAGGTAGGACACGTGTTTTTCTTTGGAAAGAAGCTAACGTCTTAGACACGGTCGGGGTGACAGACACTTGCCACCTGCCCTGTGTAGTAAAACACTGAAACGAGCAATAAGATTGGAATGGAGCTGAGACCAGACAGTCAAGTGTCCAGCAGGCCTGGTGTGTCCCCAGAAGCCAGGGTGAAACGAGAAGGGAGTGAACTCAAGGCTTTGCCCCAGCGGGGCTGGCAGAACAAGACCATTGGACTAACTAAACCACGCTTATAAGTGGACTGGTTTTAGCAGAAGACAAAAGGTTTCTGACATTTTATTTCCATGACACTGCTGGGCTGCCCAGGTGATAACACCCAGCTGGTTGTGGGAAAAGGCTACCAAGAGTCCAGGGAGGCAGGGCTTTCTGTTGAGGAGAGAGTGAAGGTCGTGAAAGTGAGTGAGTCACTGAAGGGAGAGGATGAGAGTCCGGGATTTAGGACACTGGTCCAGCAGTGCGTGGCATGCCTTACTGACCACGTGACCTTCTGGAAGCCATTTAATGGCTCTGGACCCCGTGTCCCCAGTTAACAGGCTGCCACACCTGCTATTGCCACATGCAGTGTCTGCATTGGGACACATGCGGAGGTGTGGACAGCAGGCACTGTGCAAGGAAGGACTTTCATGAAGGAAGGAGGCCCTGAGAAATGAACGCTGGGGTTTTGGCCCGGCCTCTTCGCCTTCCCGACAGCCAAGTCATCACTTCTCATATCTCAGCCCTTCCCTGCCGCCCAGAGCCTGATGACGCAACCCTCCTGCACAGGCCGCTGCCATTCTAAGATCACTCTGTTACGTTTGCCCTTGAAGAAAGCAAGCACGTGAAAGTCAACAGGGATCCAAGCATCTCTGCGTGTTTAATAACTTACTCCCAATGTTTCCGATGCAGGCATCCATTTTCTTCCTTCCTTCCTTCCTTCCTTCCTTCCTTCCTTCCTTCCTTCCTTCCTTCCTTCCTTCCTTTCCTTCCTTCCTTCTTTCTTTTCTTTTCTTTTCTTTTTTGAGACAGCCTTTCTCTGTGTAGCTTTGGAGCCTGTCCTAGAACTCGCTCTGTAGCCCAGGCTAGCCTCGAACTCATAGGAATCTGCCTGCCTCTGCCTCCCGAGTGCTGGGATTAAAGGCGTGCACCACCACCACCACCACCACCACCACCACCACCACCACCACCACCACCACCGCCCGGCACAGGCATCCATTTCTAAGACCAGTCTTCAACTTTGCCGTGTCTAAGTTTGAAAGATATTGTTTCCCTTTAATCATACATGTTTGTTCTGCAAAATCTCCAGAAATGACGCAGACACCACCAACCTGTCATGGAATTAAAAAGCACTGATAACACAGTGGCTTTGTCCTCTTTTTCTAGTGTATAGTAGAGACTTCAATAAAATTTCCCTCTTGAATATTTTTCTGTTGATGATTATATAATTAAATAGATAACAATGGTGTCAGTTATATTCCTGTTGTGCCATCTGTTAGTTCTCACACCTGGGACAAACTGGCTAATTGAGGTACCTATTAACATATCAAGGTGGACACTGGCTGCCAGGTCCTCCCAGCATCCCTCAGTCCCACCCGTTACAGGGTCCTCCTGGCTGACATTGCCATCCCGCACCCTGACCTCTCCAGCCCAGGGTCTGGGGTGCCCCTCCCCCAGCTGCCCTTCCCTATGTCACCCAGCCATTCGGGCCGTGCCAGCCCCTGTCACCCTTTTACTCTCTTGGTCAGTTTCCTGGCCCAGGCCCCTCTTGATCAGCAGCTCCTCCCTCCCTCTCCCTCTCTCCCCACATGGCCTGGCCCAGTCTGGCCATGTTCACTCTGGACCCTTCCAGATGCCTCTGGCCGTTTTCTCCTTCATATCTACAATAAAACTTCTCCACGACACCTAGGAGCAGTTGTGTCCTCCTTTTTATTTCTTTTTTTTTCCCCTTCACCATCCATCTCTAGAACTTTTCTATTTTGCAAAACTGAAACTATCCCTATTAACCAATAGCTTCTCCTCTAAGCCCAAGACTAGCGCTGGTGATTACAGTTTGTAATGGGCTGTATTGTGTTGCACTTTGGTGAGTGACCTTTACACATCCCTGGGAAGCCAGAACCTGGAATCACTATGCCCGTATGGAAATTAGTGTGGGCAGGCTGGTGAGAGAGCTCAGCGTGGGAAGTCTTTTTTTTTTTTTTTTTTTTTTTTGACAAGTCTGACAAGCCCGAGTTCTGTTTACCCATACCAACATGGCTGAAGAAAAAAACTGAGTCTTGCAAGTTGTCCTTGGGCCTCCACATGTACAATAAATAAATATAAGAAAGAGAGAGGTTAGGGTGGTCATCTGATTAATCCATGAAGTTAGGGATTTGATACAATCCTAAAAAGAGAGAGAACAAAATCATGGGGTGGCTTAATAAACCCCCGAAGACAGACAAGTTGAGACACAGGTAAGGCACTTTAGTTTTCTGGTATCAGCCAGCTGCTTGCAGGTCAACAGCTGGAGGGAACGCAGCGGGGATTTAGGTCAAGTCCTCATTCATTAGAGAAATACTTAATTGAACGTACACAAGGCAGTGGTTAGGATTTCACTTCACTCACAGAAGATAAACTAAGGGTGAGGCAACGGCAGCAGTGGGTAAGGAGCCGCCATGCAAGTATGGAAACCTGAGTTTGGATCTCCAGCATCCAGGTCAAAACCTGAGCGTGACAGTGTGTGCCTGGAATTCCAGTGCTGAAGGGACAGGAAGCCCCGGGGCTTACTGGTCAACCAGTCGAGCTCAGTGAACACCAGGTTCAGGGAATGACTATCCTGAAAAATCAGGTAGTGAGTGACTGAGGAAAATCCACACGTATATGTGTCCACGCATGCATGCACGCACGCACGCACACACACACAAAGAAGAAATGCCTTGGGGGACATTATCTTCATCTACGTTTTGCGATGAGGAAACAGAAGCATGCAGAGGCCAACGGATCTTTCTAGAGTCACAAAGCTAGGTAGAGGAAGACCTGAAACGGACCTCAGGTCTTCTGGGCAAACGTGACAATCCTTTATACCTCCTTGTGTGTGCATCGCAGCCAGAAGCATGTCATCAGTCATCCAGGCTCACATTGCCGAGCTCAGTACTGGGGGAGCTAGCTGTACAGACAGACACCTGCCTGGTTGTAGTAGGGAAAAACAGATGATCACAACTTCACAACTACCAGCATGCCGGGCACTGCACAGGGAGGCCTGACATCCAAGTGAGGAGCCTCAGGCAGGCCGGCGTGGGTAAGGGTGGTGGAGAACAATTGCCTTCTGGTAACAAAGCTTCGGGACCCTGCGCCTACTTGCTGCTGCCTGCAGCCAGGCACGCTGTTTGTCTCGTTCTTTGGAAAGGTGTGGTTATTTCACAGGTGGGTTCAATTGAATTGAGGGTGGACAGTCTGATCCCTACGCAGACCAGCTGAAACTGGCTTCAGTATTTGTACAGCTGGTGAAACACATACTCTGTGAACTTTCTGCTTAAACACAAAAGTTAGAATCAACACCTTGGCAGATAGGTAAAACTTGACCTGTCGATGTGACTGCAACTCCTGGTGACCCTCCTGCCTCCACCTCGTAAGTGCTGAGGTTACAGGCGTGCGTCACCAAGCCCAGCTCCATTAGTGCTAATTTTAAAAAAGGGTAAGGATGCATACTGTTACCTTTGTAAAGAAGAACATGAGTGCTGTTTGATTGGTTGCAATTGCTGAGAGATGATTGACGTGGGCCTTTTCCCCTAAATTGACAAACAATGGGAAGAGCTAACAAGGAAGAGCTAGCAAGACCCCATAGCCAAAGGTAACATGAAGGGAAAGAGCTCACTTCATTACAAGAATGAGGGACTAAAACCTAGATAGATCTCTGACAGACAGACAGATAGTGAAGGGGGCCACAGATAGATAAAAAGAACAAGGCAAACTCTGACCTTTTCCGCCCCCCTGACCTGATAAAGGCCTATATGCTGGGTAGTCTGTGGCAACTTAATACACAAACTAGAGTTATCTAGAAGGAGGGAATCTCACCCGAGAGAATGTCTCCATAAGATCTGTCTGTAAGGCATTTTCTTAGTTATCAATGGGGGGTGGGGAGCAACACACTGTGGCTGGTTTCAGCCCTGGGCTGGTGGTCTTGGGTTCTATAAGAAAGCAGGTTGAAGCTGGGCATGGTGGCACACGCCTTTAATACCAGCACTTGGGAGGCAGAGGCAGGCAGAGCTCTGTGAGTTCAAGTCCAGCCTGGTCTACAGGGCTAGTTTTAGGACAGCCAGGGCTATACAGAGAAACCCTGCCTTGAAATAAAGCAAAACAAAACAAAAAGTTCAGAAAACATGAATCAGCTTACTTATTTCTCTTATCTGAAAGAATGTCCTGTTTGTAAACGAACATTTAAGTGGTTTTATGGGGTTCATTGTTCAGGGCTAGGGAGGAGAAAAGAGAGCTGATTCAGTTAAACAACAGTTGTGGACATTCTGACCGTAGCACAGCCCATTTGTGGTTTTTAACATTCCGATTTGAGATCTCTTGGAAAGGGAATATTGTCTTAATGTCTCTAGGCAGATTTGTTTGTAGGGTTGAAAGTTTCTGGCTCCCAGCCAACAGGAACTGTAACCAGATCTGGGGAGTGAGGGGCTTCACTCACTTCCCCTGGCCCCTTCATTTTCCTCACCTTTCTATCCTGCCTCAAAGATATTTCAAATTTGCTAGTACTCTTTTGAAAACCTTCTGCCTCAGCTCTGCAGCTGCCAGGGAAGGGGAAGAACACATTTTCAGTTTTCTCTCGTAATTGCTGGGAAATCAAAACTTAAGTACTCCCTGGTGGTGGCACAGTCCCAGCTGGGGCAACAAGTTTTGCTCCGTGGAAACATCCTTGATGCTCCAGAGACCGGGACAGCTACATCATCCAGGGAGGGACTCTTTGTAGCGAGACTTGGACCAGTGCCTGCCTGTGTTGAGCTTTCAGGCCAGAATGCACCCAGGGTGCTGGCCAGATGTCAAATGCCATATCCCTGGTCTCCACACTCTCAGAAACAAAGGGACGGGGGGGGGGCATGACGGGCATGGTTCCTGCCTCTCTGGGGTTCCCAGTTGCCTCCGACTTGTATCTGGGTTCCTCAACAGTGCTCCTCTCGGTTGAAAGGGCTGCATAAACTCAGACCTCACAATAGCAAGGCATCATAGGCTCTTCTCGGCGAGTTGTCTTTTATCCTGTGCTAGCAGGAAGGAACACCCGGTCAACCGCGTGGAGAAGGCATTTACTCCCCTTACCCCAGCTGCCTTCCCTTACTACAGCGGTCTGCTGACTGAAGAGGCGAGCCTGTGGCTGGCCAGTTCCCTCCGAGAGTTCAGATGGCTCAAAGGCTGATATTGTTTCTAGTCAAGTCTAGATACACTCATGCTAGTATTTTATGTGGTGCTTTTGGCGAGAGAGTAGGAACGATTATGTTGGGTTTCATCGCATACGTGATTTAAGATATTTTAGGCTTAGGGCAAGGAGAAAGAATAGAACCCAACCCTTCATAAATAGGAGCCAGGGCTCTTGGAATCCGGGACATAGGAAGTAAGAACACAAGTGAGGTGTAGGCATGTTTCCCTGTAGTGGTCCCGTCTGCCATTTACTAATGTTATCTGGACAGAATGTTAATGTTTTACACGAGCAATCCCATCTAATCCCCACAACCCCATAATATGTACTGCTATCTTCATTTTATTGTGGGAGCAACCGATGCTTATAAATGTGTACTGCCCAAGGTCCACATGGCTGATGGTCAGGCAAGATCTGGACCCGTATCTGTCTGTCATGGTGGACTCTATTGATTTGTGCTTTATATAGCCAGGGAAGCCTTTGGACTCCCCAGAATAATGTTTGTGATTTGGGGTGTTGGAATTTTGGGTTTTATTTTTGTTTATGTGGGGTCCTTCTCAGGCCATGTGATTAGACAGTGTATACTTGGTCACTGAGGTAGGTCCTCAGCAGCAGGACAAAACTTTTAAATGCAAAAATCACAACCAAACAGAATAAAAAAAGAGAGAGGAAGAAGAAAGAGGAAAGAAGGGGCGAAGGGTAGTTCTATTTGAGACAGCAGCCGAGCGACTTCCTGGAGCCTGTAAGGCACCACGCCAAACGCTCTTGTCTCTGCCTGGCTTGATAGGCCGATGGAAGTGAAAGTGACCTTGGGCTAGTTCTTCAAAAACGTCTGTTTTAAAGTAAAACAAAACTTAAACTCAACCAGCTACAAGCTACCCACTGACTGGAAATTCCTGGCCGGAGAAAGCAGATGAAGTGCCAGCGCATAACTGATCTCAGTCAAATATCTCCTTTGCTTCACATGCGGAGTCAGTCATCCCGGAAGAGATGTGTTATCTTCCACTTGTGTCCTCTCTGGTGGGCCCCCCCAAACCATCTTTGGTCTCCTCGATACCACAAATTGCTATTTGCTCAAAATAGGCGCTTTACATTTTTGTTGTGTCTACAGGACCCTGTTAAGTGGTCAAAAATGCAGCCTTAGTCTGGCTCTTGAATAACAGTAATGAGTAAGGCATCAAAAGGGAAGGAAGGGGGCTGGAGAGGCGGCTGGGCAGTTAAGAGCACCAGCTGCTCTTCCGGAGGAACTGCGTTCGATTCCCAGCACTCACATGGCAGCTCACAACCATCCGTACCTTCAGTCCCAGGGGATCCAACACCATCTTCTGACTTCCAAGGGCACCAGACATGTGGTGCACAGATATACACATGCAAGCAAAACACTCGGACACACAAAATAAAAAAGAAATCTTTAAAAAATAGTCAAGGCGATACATGTTCATCTTGGAGGCCATCCAAGCTCCCCAGTGAAAGGTGCAGGTGGTGCTCAGGATGAAACCTAGTAGGGATGTGTGCTCATCCTGGATCTGGTGGGGGAAGCAGACCCAGACCCAATATGTACCACGGTAAGGACCAGTTTGGGATGTAACGAGGACAGCAGGCTCCCTGCCTGCACTATCTAGCAGCTATTGAAAAGAGTAAACTTAGAGAAACTGATAAATGGTGCTTAAACATCAAACAGTGCAGTAAGAAGGACCAAGAACAATGTGTAAACAGTAGTAGGGATTATGCACACCCACCCCAGTGTGTCTAATCAGGTCACGCCTCGCTTCACAAACACAGGGTTGGGAGGAGGAGGAGAGGGTTGGAATGGCTTCCAAGAGAATAGGTGACTCCTTTAGGTACGCCAAAGAAGTCCCCACTAGCTCCTCACGCCAGAGGCAGAAGCATGGCGGAAGCTTGGATCTCTGACATAGGCTCTGAGAGGAAACAAAAAGTATTTCTTTCCGGGAGGGAGGTTGTGGTTCAGAGCCATCTAGCTGGAACTCTCAAAATTCAAGACTTCCTTGAAGTCACATGTTTAATTTTAAAACACATAATTTTCTATTTTACCCCACAGTTGTGTTGGTATAAAAGTCTTTTTACATGAAACTACCATGTGCAGTTGCCCCGTAAGATCTGGACTGTGCTGTACCCCACAGTCGTACTGGGGCTTAGGATTCCACTATAGCAAGTGTGGAGGGATAAAGACTTTGAGTCCATAACGACGGGCAAACACACACATGTGCCAGGCACGGTGGGGCACACCGTTAGTCCCAGCACTCAGGGACTAAAGAGGCGGGCAGATCACTGAGCTCAAGGCCAGCCTGCTCAACAAAGCATGTTCCAGGACAGCCAGGGCTTCACAGAGAAACCTTGTCTCAACAAAACAAAACAAACAAACAAAAGAACAAAAAAACAAAAACAGCAACAACAACAAAACCCAAACAAACAAACAAAACAACAATATATACACATGTATACCACATCATAACTGTTACCAATTCTAGATCTGGGTACCCACTAATTCACTCTTAAATGAAGACCTGACATTCGTAAGTATAGGCAGTGCCCTCCATGTGACCTTTCTCACAGAGGTTTATGGTAGCTTTATGGTATGTTCACAGATACTTTTCACTCTTTCCCTCCAGAGGGAGGGGCCTGATTCACCTTCCTATAAATGTGGACCAGACTTAGCTACTTGCTACGTCTAACAAATTCTAGAAAGGACAGTGATGGACAGGCTAGGTCATTACCACTTTTCTCTCAGGCCTTGGGTGCAAACTCCAGGGCTACACTTGCTCCTAGACAATCCAGCAGCCTGCAAGCCACTGGGGGATGGATACTGCCCACAGACAGCATCTGTGGGCAAGGCATGGATGCAGGTCAACCTCCAAAGATATCACAAGCCAAGCCAGGCATTGTGTCGAATGCCTATAATCCAAACACTTGGGAAGCGGAGGCAGGAGGATTGTGCAGGTTTGACGTCGCCTTGGATACATAGCAACACCTTGTCTCAAAACACAGGAAACAAAAACACAGGTCTTGTTCCTGGTCAAGCCTTGAGATGACCACAGCCTGGCCAACAGTCAACAGATGTTTCGTTGCTCCTAGGAGGGAAAAGTAGGATCAGAAGAGCAAAGGGAAGCGAGAGGCGTGACCTGCAGGCAGCCTGGCTGATAACATCCGAGTCTACTAGAGCTTTGGCCTTTCCCATCCTGGCTCAGGAGGGTCACATGTACCAACTGAGTCAACTTCACATTCACTCACATCGTGTACTTGGCTTTGAATCATCATGGAGACTACAGGTATCACAACAGTTGGCATATGGTACAAAGTGGATCACCAATGGCTCTCTTCCTCGGAGAGCTTGCTTTCCAGAACACCTGTGGGGCAAGATCACAGATGGAAGTCCAAATACTTAAAAAAAAAAAAAAAAAAAAAAAAGCCAGGCGGTGGTGGCGCACGCCTTTAATCCCAGCACTCGGGAGGCAGAGCCAGGTGGATCTCTGTGAGTTCGAGGCCAGCCTGGACTACCAAGTGAGTCCCAGGAAAGGCGCAAAGCTACATAGAGAAACCCTGTCTCAATAAATAAATAAATAAATAAATAAATAAATAAATAAATAAATAAATAATACACATTGCACCTTTCTGTGCTTACATACCCTCTTCCTTCCTTCATCCCTCCCTCCATCCCTGCCTTCCTTTTCTCCCCCATGTGCTGGGCATTGAATCCAGAAGCATGTGCATGCTAAGCAATGTGTTGTACTGTTAAACCACATTTATAATGATCTAAAGGACAGGGTGTAGCAGGAATCTTAAAAGTTCTTATTAATAAAATCAAACCTGAGGCTAGTTATTGGGGTCAATGCTGATAGATCAGAGAGACAGAACAAGCCTCACCTGGCCAACTTCTCAGCTGATCTTGTTTCCTCAGACTGGAAGCCTCTGAGTCCTCATATCCCAATGGCTCTCAGCTGAACTGTGCTGCTCAAAACCTAAAAGCTTAACCAGCCAAATGCTTCTAGTTTCTGGTCCTCACGCCTTATATACCTTTCTGCTTTCTATCACCACTCCCTGGGATTAAAGGCTCGCTTTCTGGGATTAAAGGCGTGAGTGACCATGCTTGGCTGTAGCCTTGAACACATGGATCTCTGCCTCTGCAATGCTAGGATTAAAGGCCTGTGCTACCACTGCCTATCCTAAGTATCTAGTGGCTTTTCTCTTCTCTGACCCCAGATAAGTTTATTAGTGTACACAATATTTTGGGGAAGACAATACCACCACAACCGGGTCAAGGTTGGAAGTCTCACACAGCATGAGTTTCCACCACAGGTCATGGAAACTGCTGACTCCTTGGCTTAGCACTTGTGGCCAGAGGCTTGTCCTGTTGCTGACTCTGTCCCTTCCCACGCTGCAGAAGACCCTGGGTGCACCATGTAGGGAACCTCTGCTCTCTCGTCCCCACCCCATCAAACCTATGTTGCTGGGAAATTCCTGAGACTAGGGCTATGTTCTAAGGAAGGACTGAACAAGGGAAGAGGAGTCTGGGTCCTATGAACGGGCTTAGGTCTGCGTAGGCAGAAACATGTGAGGTCTCAGGCACCCAGAGCATGGAACAGAAGAAAATGGCGCTGAACCCATGAGACCATGGCTTTCGGCTGCAGACTCCTTGCCCTACAAGGAGGAGTGTGGTTGGATGAAAAGTGAGACCCCCTAAACATACAGAGAGGACCCTCATGCCTGAGTCAAAGGACAGTTGGCCTGTGTATTACACAATGAACTCCTCTCTATGGATCCTGAATCACCAGGGTTCCCAGATTTACTTCCCCTAGAAAGTGGAGAAAGGGTGACTTCTGAGTCATTGTTGACACAGAAGGAAAGTGTGACAATCCATGTACACAAGGCTCAGGAGGAACGAGAGGTTGCAATGGACACTTGGTTCCATCGTGTCTGTTCTGGGGGTTTTGTTTTTACGAGTGTGTGTGTGTGTGTGTGTGTGTGTGTGTGTGTGTGTGTGTGTGTGTGTGTTGGTATGCATAAGTAAGTGAGTGCAGGTGCCCAAGGAGGCCAGAAGAGGGTGTCAGACCCCCTGGAACTGGAGTTACACATGGTTGTAAGGCACTCACTTTGTGGGTGCTGGCAATGGAACCCGGGTCCTCTGTAAGAGCAAGGTGCTCTCTTAACCACTGAGCCATCTCTCCTGCCTAATGCAGATTTAAAAACTGGGGGTTCTGGGCAGTCGAACTCAGGTCCCCGCGCTTGCAAGGCAGGAACTCCGCAGACCGAGCCGTTCCCCGTGCTCAGGTTCTAATTACTGATTTAGAAAGATCACATCCTGCGTGTGAGTTCTTCTCCTCTTCCTTCGCTCCAGGAGCCTTAGGTTGGCCAGCCGTCTTCTCTCCATGCCTCCTCTTTCTCCATGCCTCCTCTTTCTCCATAATAGCATAGGTTCACGCGTCTCTCATTTGAACTCAACTGCAGAAGCCCCACATTGCGTCTGTGTCTTCATATGTAGAGCCCAGGTTCTCAGACGAGTACCTCCCTCTTCCCACTTCCTGCCTAAGCTCTGCCATACTCTAGCCCTGGCTGACTGACCTTGCCAAGCTCAGAGGACCCTTCTCAGTCCCCGCCTCCTCTCCCTGTCATCTGGTGCTTGCTGCTCTCTCCACCCTCACAGGCTTCCTCTCTTGCCTTCCAGGAACTCGTTGTACTGTTTACTTTCCAAGACCGGGCACAATTCCAGCTCCTAGAAAGGCCTTTCTTCCTCCGACCCAGCAACATCTGCTTTCTCGGATCTTCCCATCCCACGTCCTGACTGGCTGTTCTTTCAATGATGATGCTCTCCAAACCTTCTTGCTCCAAACAATTTTCTCCCTTTCTTTGAATCTGTAGGCTTTTGCTATAGTTTGGGTCTGGAATGACTCCAGAAACTCCAGTAAAGTTTGGTCCCCAGCAGAGGGTACTACTGGGAGGTGGGGGAACCATCTCAAGAGATAAGTGAGGGGCTCACACACTCTTTCATTTCCCACCTGCCCACAATGGGGCTGGGGGTGGGGGCAACATGCAACCAGGAGAGTGATCGCTTCATGGCTACCTTTGTCCATTCTCTCTCAGCTTGTTTTACTTCTTTTGTAAGTTATGGATCTGAAGTCACTTACAGTTCTAGTTCTTGGAATATAAAACTAGTGTTTAATTTACCATGGGCCTTGACCTTACCTCCTACATGGAGCTAATTCCTGTCTCATGGTCCACCTAGCTCTCCACACTGGCACCTTGGTCATCCAGTTACATGTGGCATCTGGCTCTTTCTCAGTGGGCTCTCGTGCTCCTAACCCCTTAGTTACCCAGGCCCAAGTATCGCCACCCAGCTCCCAAATAAATCACACACAGAGGCTTATTCTTAATTATATTTGCCTAGCCTTAGCTTGGCTTGTTTCTAGCCAGCTTTCCTCAACTTTACATTAACCCGTCTGTCTTTTGCCTCTGTGCTTTTACCTTTCTCTATTTTCGTATGCCTTTCTTTCTTACTCTGTTGCTGGTTATGTAGCTGGGTGGCTGGACCCTGAAGTACTTCTCCTTCTCTGGCTCCTTCTTTTTTTCCCCCAGATTTCTCTTTAATCCTCTCCCTGCCTGCCAGCTCTGCCTATCCTTTCTCCTACCTTGCTATTGGCCGTTCAGTTCAATTAGATCAATCAAGTGTTTTAGACAGGCACAGTAACACAATTTCTCAGAGTTAAACAAATGCAATATAAACAAAAGTAACACACCTTAAAATAATATTCCCCAACATTTCCCCATTTTTGTCTAAATAAAAAAATGGTTTTAACCTTCACATAGTAAAACTATACACAACAAAAACAATTATCAAGTAGGAATTACATTTACAATATTCTGTCCATTTGTAGTTAGCATAGTCAAAGAAAATAATGCGGGCTGGAGAGATGGCTCAGAGGTTAAGAGCACCGACTGCTCTTCCAGAGGTCCTGAGTTCAATTCCCAGCAACCACATGGTGGCTCACAACCATCTGTAATGAGATCTGGTGCCCTCTTCTGTATACATAATAAATAAATAAATCTTTAAAAAAAAAAAAATAATGCATGATCTATCCTATCTTAGTGAATCCAAAGTTTTACACCTAACTTACTTTCTATCATAACTAAGAAAAACTGCAATTATAACTATCTAGTCTTCAACTCCATCAAAGACCCAGAAGGATGTACTATTATCTAACAACAGAGACACTTGGCTGCCTGGACAATCAACCAAAGTTCCTCTGCAACATTGGGGCATCCATCTTCAGCCTATAGGCTTAAAGTATCTGGCAGACTTTTTTGTGAAGCAGGAAATTTGAAGGACTCTCCTGCCCTGTATTGGCAAAGTTTATCAGTCACTTTCCTCTGTGTTCTGCAGAATATCTGACAGACTCTTCTGTGAAGCAGGAATTTTGAAGGACTGTCCTGCCTTATTTTGTCAAAGCTCAGCAGTCACTTTCCTGTGTGTCCTGCATGTCCAGTCTGCACAGCACATTGTCAGCAGTCAAAGGCAAGAGTTTCTTTGCCCAGTGGCTAACCTTGCCACAATGAAAGCAAACTCCATCAGGAGTTTCTTCAATGCCCATCATCTCTGAAGTAAACTGGTGCTGCCAGGAGCAGATGTGTCTCATTGTCATGAAAATTCCTAAGTTAACAAAACATTTTAAATGCCATATTCTATAAGTCTTTGAAAGGTTTGAAGACCATCTGTCTATCTAAAATATATCTCTATATAATCTGGAAAACATACTTAACATATCTAAATATTTGTTTGTTATTAATGAATAGCCACTAACCTGTATTCCTGATTATCCTATATAGTTTATAATAATAGCTTTCAAAAACTAGTACTTCACTATACATTTCCAAATTAACTACATAGGCACAATACTTCAAACAAAATTAGAAACATACATACAATATGTTGTAACAAAAATAACCTTAAATTTTTATCAGTATACAAAAATCCTTTAAACAAGAGTAGAAACATATACACAGTGTAACAAAAATAACTTTATGTTTGTATCAATACATATACTCCCCTAAATGATAACAAACATTCATAACCCACCAAATAATCAAAAGCCTCCCACATGCATCTTGGGAATATGGATATCATGTTCTCTAAACTGTTTCCTGCTGTTTGTGGACAAAGTATCTTTAGGGTCCCAGAGAGAAAATTATAGGATAAGGACCAAGTCCTGGAAAGACCAGCAGCAATCTTTGCTGATAGATACCACCTGTTAAGTTTTAAGGGGTCTCTCTTGATCACACCTGATCCATCTTATTCCTGAAGGAATCTACAACCTCTAGTCTCCTGTGGGAACATAATTCCAAAGCATTTTTTATTTCCAATTGAAAACTGCATTTTTTGGCTTCTTTTTTAAAGTTAAGGCATTCCTGAAGTTTCTAGATTGGTTCAATTTTGCAGTTCTGCTCACAATCCCATGTGTTCTAGCAGCTGTCTTTTGCTCTTCAGTGTTCAAATAGTTCAGAACCAGCACAATATTATACAGGATCCAGACTTTCTGTGTATTTCCCATCTTACATGGCTTTTTTTCTTTTATTCTCCCTTTAAAGACTTTATTTTATAAACTACTCATTTTTTTTCTATGACTATACCCTTTTTCTTTTAAGCCTATGCACATTGTTAAACACACTGTAACCTGTTTAGAGGTTTTTTCCATCTGAATCTCTTTTATTGCATATCTTCAGCCTTTTTTGACTGTACGAGCAAACCTTTAAACTGCTAACCTACACCTAGTTTCTCCAAACAAGGCTCTCAGCTGGCTCTACCCACTTCTCAGGTTGGGAAAGCCAAGCCTAAAGCTCACAGTCTGGTCAGAAGTTTGTGACTGTAAACTGCATTCAACCTTCCTAGCTGTGGAAGTCAGTACCTGTGTTGCCCCAGGCAGTATTTACTTAGCTTGCCGTTTTTATTTATTTTATTTAGACCATCAGGTGTTTTAGACAGGCACAGTAACACAGCTTCACGGAGTTAAACAAATACAACATAAACAAAAGTAACACGCCTTAAAGTAATATTCCCCAACATTTGCCACTCTTACCTCTGGCCCAGGGCTGACCTGCTGCCTCCACATGCAGCCCTGCATGGAGGAAGGGAGACATGTCCCTTCTACTTGGAAACTTCCAGGGACACGCTGCTTTTCAATGGCAGTAGTCCCTCCCATGTCTACCTCGCTGCACCTGGGTAGCGTACAGCAGGGAACAGCTGTCAGAGGCGGGAAGGGATTTGTCTTAGGGTCACCCCAATTCAAGTTCTTAGGCCACTCTGGTGTCCAGTCTCGGATCAAAACCTGCCATACCTGGCAATATGAGGAAGTGGGCATCCGATGCTTACAGACCTGCTTGGCCCACCAGGTACCTGCTCAGTCAGGGTGAGACAAAGCAGCTGTAAGGCAGAGACCCAGCAATAAAGAATATACTGCTCTTGCCAAGCATGGTGGCGCACGCCTTTGATCCCAGCACTTGTGGTGGTGGTGGTGGTGGTAGATTGGGGGTGGTGGTGGGGTGGTGGTGGTGGTAGTAGGTCGGGGGGGGGAGGTAGGGGGAACAGAAGCACGTGGATCTCTGAATTTGAGGCCAGCCTGGTCTGCAGAGTGAGTTCCAGGACATCCAGGATTGTTACACAGAGAAACCCTGTCTCAATTCTTCCCCCCCCCCCCCCCCGCAAGAATATATTGCTTTTAAATAATAGCCTAAAGTGGATACACTTATTTCAAACAGTATCCCAGGCTGGCCAGTAGCTATGTGTCAAGCAATCTCTCAGGGACTCAGGATTCTTCTGTAGCTGGAGAATTTTCTCTCTAGGTCCCACCAAGCCCTGGCAGTCCCACAGCCCACTTATAAAATAAACACACAGATGCTTATGTTATTTAAACTGTTTGGCCTAATGGCTCAGGCTTCTAGCTATCTAGTTCTTACATCTTAAATTAATCCATTTCTATAAATCTATACCTTGCCATGTGGCTCGTGGCTTACTGGCATCTTCGCATGCTGCTTTTCATGGCAGCAGCTGACAGTGTCTCCCTCCTCAGCCTTCCACTTCCCAGAATTCTCTCAATTCTCCTCTCTATTAGTCCCACCTATATTTCCTGCCTGGCCACTGGCCAATGAGTGTTTTATTTATTGACCAATCAGAGCAATTTGACATACAGACCATCCCACAGTATTCTTCTACCAGCCTGTTACCCACCCTCTAGACCTTTTATTGCCTGTACAGAATGGGTTCTTTTTTTTTTTTCTTTTTGAGACAGGGTTTTTCTGTGTAGCTTTGCGTCTTTCCTGGAACTCACTTGGTAGCCCAGGCTGGCCTCGAACTCACAGAGATCCGCCTGGCTCTGCCTCCCGAGTGCTGGGATTAAAGGCGTGCGCCACCACTGCCCGGCCAGAATGGGTTCTTGTAGTTTAGATGGCAAGAAGACAAGAGTCCCACAGAGAAAATCTAGGCATCTTGTTGTTACAGAGGAATCTGGGTTCCCTTTTGTCGGTTCTCAGTCTCACTCATAAGAGAATTTTATTTATTTGTGTGTGTGTATGTGTGTGTGTGTGTGTGTGTGTGTGTGTGTGTGTGTGTGTGTATGAATGAGACAGGGTCTTTCTATGCAGCCCTGGTTGTCTAGGAACTCACTCTGTAGACCACGCTGGCCTCAAACACACAGAGAGCCACCTGCCTCTGCCTGGAGTGCTGGGACGAAAAAGGAATGGGCATGCACCACTGTGTTAGGTTGATTAAAAAAATTTCAAATGGGCACAGAAGGAAGCTTGAGGAGCACCTTCCTAGAACTGGAAAGAAAAACCACAGGGAAGGCCAGCTGTGACTCCTGGGGGCCACTGCAGGGTGGGGTGAGGGGGTGCTGGAGGGGTGGGAGTGGGTGGTGGGGTGGGAAGAGGAAGAGAGTCAAGCCTTGTGTGTTAGCATCAGCGTGAAGGTCTACAGGAAGCTGTGGAGACTTGGAGATCACTGAGAGACCCAGAGTGGCGGGGCAAGCGTGCTTCAGATTTTGGTCGGTATCCAAAGAAGAGGTAGAAGCAGGAAAGGACAGGGTGTGCTTTTTTGAGTTACAGCTCAGAGAGCAGACAGCCTCGGCACTGAAGGCAGCAAGCTACTACCTCCAGAGCAGGACTCCTTCCGGGGGTCTTGGAAGGCTCTCGCCCACACTCTTGGGCGCTGTGCAGGGTCTGCAGCAGGTGTTTATGGCACGTGACGTTTCTCTTTCACTTGGCGCTGGCTCAGCATAGAGTGCTCCGGTATTGGTCCTTATCAATTCCCTCAGGGCCGATTATCCGGCAGGTGAGAGGACAATGTGACAGGGCGTCAATCTGACTTTCGGTTCCCACACCCGAAGACCAATCCCCAGAAGCAAAGTGCCTAGGTCAGCATCTGGCGCTCCCTGTGCGCTCTGGGCGCCGCCTCCTGATTACCTGTCCCCCGACCCGGTCTGTGGGACTTTGAGCCTCCTGATTACCTGTCCCCCGACCCGGTCTGTGGGACTTTGAGCCTCCTGATTACCTGTCCCCCGACCCGGTCTGTGGGACTTTGAATCTTTGCCACTCTCCTTTGTTACGGCAGGTAACACTTGCGTGCACTGTCCTGTCCTAAGGGTTTGTTTTAAAACTTGGCATGAATAAGCTGTGATTCCAGAATTGGAGAAAAATTCCTTTTCTCTTACCTTTCTCTTTTGTCTGCTTTCTAGACACTTAGCTAATTATCGGTTTTCTACATGAGAGAGTAAAGAGAAAGGGAGGAAGGGAGGGGTGGAGGGGTGAAAGGAGGGGGAGAGGAAGAGAAAATGAAATTTTTTTAAAGAATAGAAGCTCTATAAATAGCTGTTCAGCTTCAAAGAAGTTCCTCATCCTTTGAATTAGATTTATTTACCTATTCACCATCTGTTCCCCTTAAACACCGCAATTTTTTTTTTTTTTAATAGTTTGTAACTGCTGTACTGAAACATGATGAGATTTGATACTAGGTATAGATTTGGGATAGTGTGTGTGTGTGTGTGTGTGTGTGTGTGTGTGTGTGTGTGTGGTGGGTTTTAAGGAGAATGAACAACCCATTCCAAGGTATTGCCCCAGGGGTTATCAGAAGTGGCAATTCTCTGTCAGACTTGGGTACTAGACCAGAGTCCAAGCATAATTTGGCCAGGGGAAGTTTAACATAAAGACTTATTAACTCTTCTAAGGGAATGCCTAAGAAGGATAAGGAGAACTCAAGGATTCTCTAGGGCTGATCAAAGTACACCGGGAAAAAAGGAACTGGAGGGGAGTCCTTCTCCTCCAGCTGAGACTCAACCCCTGGAGACGATGCAGATGAGGACCACTGCACAAGCTTGCTGGGTGGCTGGGGCCTGCTTGTCTGTAATCTATGAACAAGTAGATCACCGTCGAGGAGCATAAGAACTGAGGCTGGCCAGTAACTCACGGTCAGGACTGGAGAGGAAACACGCAGGCAAGGATGGCCGACGGCTCCAGGGCATGGGGAGAGCTTGGCTGGTGGCAGGAGTCCCCCTGCCAACCAGGAGGGCCATGGTCACAGAGTAGCCTGGGACTGTGCTAGAGAAGGGCTAACATTTCTGGAACACAAGCTCATGTGCAGACAAAGCAGCAGCAGCAGCAAGAGAATTTTAGTCTCAAAGTTAAAGAGTTCAGTGACAGTGTTGTTATTCCATTTTGCTAACTTCCACCTAACTGGTGAAAATGACTTCTATCCACTCTATACATTTTTTTTTTTTGAGTCAAGGTCTCACTGTGTGGCTTAGACTGGCTTCAAACGTCCTCCTGCCTCAGCCTACGAGTTCTGAGATTATAGGCATATGCTACTATACCAATTTACTTAAAACAAAACAAACCTTGTATGATCAATACACTGTCTCTCGCTGGAACCTGGGGCTCATCAATTAGGCCATTAGGCCGGGCTGGCCGGTGTCCCCTCCCATCCTGTCCTCTCCTCCCCCTCCTCCGCACACCGGTAGTGACGGCATGATAAGAGTGCTCCACCATGTCCGCTTTTTTAAACATGGATTCTGGGAACTGAATTCAAGTCTTGAATCATTTCCCCACATCTCCCCAGCCCTGATATTGTTGTTTTGTTTTTACTATAGCACAATGCATTGGAGAGTCAGGCACATCGCTACTTGTATCGTTTGTTTGTTCTCTTTTAATGTTGCGAAGCTTTCCATTTTGTATGCATATATATGCATGTGGCTTACGTATTCTTTCTTTGGTTCAAGGGTCTTATCCGGTTTGGGGTGATTGTGAATCAAGCTACCATTGATATTCAACATGTCTTCCTCTCTGATGAATACCTAGGAGTGATACTGAGGGTCACAGAGCCACTGCACAGTTAACTGTGTAGGAAACTGCCTGGCTCTTTTCCAGGGTGACAACCCCTGTGTGCATTTCCACTAGCCACACAGAAGAGTTCCAGCTGCCCCGCACCCCACACCGCCCCCAGGATCTGTTCCAGTCAGGTGCTGTCCAGGGCAACGGAATGAAGACCGGGAACCCTATCTGTTCATCTCTCCCAAGGTTTCTGCCTCGCATTTCCTTCTTCCTGGACCGGTCATGGGGATAGGGTAGCTGACTCTGCAGGAGCATTTATCTGCACACACAAAGACCAGCCAAATCCAAAATGGAGACAGAAACATGAACGCATGGATGGGGAAAATGGAAAACTGGGTACGGTTCTCCCACACTCTTTCATGTGGTAGAAGGTCTTAATTTTCAATTAGTAACTAATGTATGCTTAGAACTTCCTTACTTGTGAGTTGATTTACTTGAAATATAGACTCAGAAGTACGGACTTGCTATGGATTCTTTAAAAAATACATATATGTTATTGTTGGGACTGCAGAGATGGCTCATCGGTTAGGAGCACATGCTGCCTGGTCTTCCAGAGGTCATGAGTTCAGTTCCCAGTGCCCCTATCAGGTGGCCCACAACTGTTCGCAACTCCAGTTCCAGGCGATCCAATGCTGCTGGCCTCTGCAGACACCTGTACTCACACGCACACACCCACATGCAGACACACGTAATAAATAAATAAGTTTTCTAAATTATTATTAATAGTGCGTGAGCATGTTTGCATAGGTGTGAGTGAGTGAGTGAGTGAGTGAGTGCACATGTGTGTGTAAGCATGTTTACATAGGTGTGAGTGAGTGAGTGAGTGCACATGTGTGTGTAAGCTTGTTTGCATAGGTGTGGGTGAGTGCACATGTGTGTGTAAGCTTGTTTGCATAGGTGTGGGTGAGTGCACATGTGTGTGCCACAAGGCCTGTGTGGAGGACAACTGTGTGGAACGGGTTCTGGGGATTGAACTCAGGTCACAGGGTCTGCGTGGCACACACCTTTATCCGCTGTGTCACGTTGCCAGCCCTTCTCTGGATTCCAATATGTCCGTGTTTCCTGTTGTCTGTCTTTGAAGACATAAGCTGAGCTGAAAGCCACTGTGCTTATGAACGCCTCCTGCCCCAGGGCTGACCTCTGCTACTGTCCTTCTCTCGACACACTGTGTTTGTCTCTGTGTTGCTTAAGCATGAAGGAAGTTCAGTCGCGATAATTTACATTTGTCATAGTAGTACCAAAGCGGGGGTGGGGGGGTGGGGGGGGATAATTGCTGAGTTTAATCTTTACGAGAACATGCACGGCTCAGTGGGTAAAGGAGCTCGTAGCTGGACTGATGTCTGAGTACAGTCCCTGGAATCCGCCTCTGGAAGGAGAGAATCAACTCTGAAGGTTCTCCCCGATCTCCACACATGCAGCAGCATGGCTCCTCTCCCAAAAAACAAATGTAAAGAAGTAATATCGAAAGAGCATTCTCAGGGCTGGAGAGGCGGCCCAGCGATTGGGAGCACTTCCTGCAGAGGGTCGAGTTCAATTCCTATCGCCTACTAGGTGGTTTTTAACTGTGATTCCACTTCCAAGGCATCTTGTGACTTCCTCTGGCCTTCCAGGACACTGCATGCATGTGGTGCACACAGCAGGTGACACTCGTACACCTAAGATGATGATGATTATTATTATTATTATTTTGAGACAGGGTTTCTCCATGTAGCCCTGGCTGTCCTGGAACTCACTATGTAGATCAGGCTGGCCTCGAACTCACTGAGCTCTGCCTGCCTCTGCCTCCCAAGTTCTGGGATTAAAGGCCTGTACCACTATGCCTGGCTTAAAAATAAATATTTTAAAAATTTTTTATTGTATTTTATGTGCATGTTTTGCCTGCTTGTATGTCTGGGTACCATGTATGTGCTTGGTGTCTGTGGAGGCCAGAAGAGGGTGTCGGATCCCCTGGAACTGGAGTTACAGATGGTTATGAACCTCCATGTGGGTGCTGGGGATTGAACCCCGGGTGCTCTGGAAGAGCAGCCAGTGTTCTAACCACTGAGCCATTCAGCCCCATAAATACATTAAAAAAAAAAAAAAAAAAAAAAAGAACCTGCTTTAGGGGTTTTAACTGGTGAGCAGAGAAACAGAAGTCGGGCCAGCATTTGCTTGCTCCACTAGGCCCTTGTTCCCATGTATGTGTTCACTGGTGTGGATCATGTGTTCACTGGTGTGGATCATGTGTTCACTGGTGAATGGGTGGATTGCTTCCCCCCCCCCCTGCCCACAGTTTTGACAAGTTCTTCCTTTTCTGTTCTGCGTTTCCCAACGCTCAGCCAGTTGAAGCCCTTGAAGATGTTTAGGCTCAGGACCTAAATGTCAGAATTGTTTTCCTAAAATAAACCCTGGAGAGTCCCGCTTGCTTGTTAACGAATCGCTCTTCATACATTGCTTCCGAGAAGAGAATCCGGAGCCGGAGAACGCTGACAACGCCTACAAAGGATGCCCGTGTTTAACGGGCACGCGGCGGGCTTAGAGTGCACTCGCCGTGCTGTGACGGGAAAGCGCCCATCTAAACAGAAAGGACCTGTGCCCTGTGGAGCTCGGCATCCAGCTGGCGAGGACTCCTGATCAAGACAGATCAACTTCATAGCGAGGGACGCAGCGAAGGGAAAGAGTAACGAGACTCACGAGTGGTGTGTGATTCCAGAAGAGAAAGACAAAAAAAAAAACGGTTCACTGAGATGGAGACATCTGCAGGACTAAGGGAAGGGCAGCCATGGCAACACCTGAGGGAGTCTTCCAGAACGGAGGGAGGGAGGGAGGAGGGAGGAAAGCAGAGGGAGCACTCGGTAGGTGAGCCAGCAGGGAACCGAGCCTGACCACGCAAGGCCGCTCTGAGGACCTCGGCTGTCCACTGAGGGAGGCTGGGAGTCACTGAGAGGTTCTGAGCAGTGGCCAGATGTGGGGCTGCCTAAAGCTTTAGAGACCCTGTGATTTGGGGGGAGAGGGGGGTGTAAGGGGGCGGGAATGACTAATCAGGACGCTGCTGCGTGGGCAGGAAGATGGTGACTCGGGTGGGTGCGGCCTCCGTGGAGGTGGCGTTTGAAGGTGGAGCCCAGAGGCTCTGGATTTGGAGCACAGCGTTTGAGGGAGGAGTCCCTGATGACGGCCTGGCTCTGGATTTGGAGCACAGCATTTGAGGGAGGAGTCCCTGATGACGACCTGGCTCTGGATTTGGAGTGCAGCATTTGAGGGAGGAGTCCCTGATGACGACCTGGCTCTGGATTTGGAGTGCAGCATTTGAGGGAGGAGTCCCTGATGACGGCCTGGCTCTGGCCACAGAAAAGGAAGAATGGACGCCATTGCTCGGGTCACAAGGAGGGTAGGACAAGAAGGTCAGAGAGGAGAGGGGTTCAGTTTCGAGCGTGCCAGGTGGGAAGACACTCCTCTGGTGTTGCAGTGAACAGTGCCAAGTGGGTGGTTCAGACCTGGACTCTGCTCAGGTCGGGTTCAAGGAAGAGGTGCGGGGTGGAGCCGTACACTGTGCTAAATCAATGTACAGGTGACTCTTGGCCAGGGGTGGCGCAGGCCGGTCCCTCCATCTACTCAGGAGGCCGAGACAGGAGGACCGAATGTTCGGGGCCAACCCCCACTGTGGAGAGAGTCAAAGGCCAACCCGGGCAACGTGGCGAGCCCTTCCTTCGAAGTAACAAGAGTAAAACGGGAGAGGGCTGTGGGTAGAGCTCAGTGGTGGAGGCTCACCCAGCACGTGTGAGACTCGGTTCAACCTCTACTGTGGCAAAACCCAACAAAACAAGAAAAGACAAGTGCGGAGGGCTGAGCCCCCAGTCCGGCTTCGGCCATTTTATTGTGCAATTCTCATAACACCGCCGCCGCCGCCGCCGCCACCACCGCCGCCACCACGAGGTTAACTTTATTTAAATGCTGTCAAAAACATAACCAAACTGAGGCTGGAGAAGTCGCAATGGTCTGGTCCACGGTACTGTTAGGAACTGTGTGGACGCAAAGGCTCATTCTTCTGATGCCTCCCACGTGGCAAAAGCTTGTTCTGTTTCTACAAGCTCTTGATTTTCTACAGGATTTCTGTGAGTCCTAGAAAGAAAGGAGGCAGGGTGCTTTTCAGCCAGTGGAAAGGGTCGCGGCTGCTTCCGTCTGATGCAAGGATGTATTTGGGAGCCAGGCATGGTGGTGTAAACCTGCAATCCCAGATAAGTCTACAGTCTGAGACAGGAAGGTCAGAGGTTCAAGGCCAGCCTAAGAAATTTAGAGAGAACTGGTTGGGGTGGTGGTGGTGGCAGGTAGTTGAGTGTGGTAGAGCAAGCCTTTAATCCCAGCACTAGCACTCGGGAGGCAGAGACAGGAGGAAGGTAGATCCCTGTGAGTTCGAGGATAGTCTGGTCTATATATTGAGTTCCAGGACAGCAAAAGTTATAAAATAGGACCACGTCTCAAACACACACACACACACACACACACACACACACACACACACACACACACAACCAAACAAATGTCTTTTTAAATTTTATTTATTTATTTTTATTTTTATTTTTTATTTTTTTAATTTATTTTCCAGACAGGGTTTCTCTGTGTAACAGTCCTAGCTGTCCTGGAACTTGCTTTGTAGACCAGGCTGAACTTGAACTCACTGAGATCCCCCTGCCTCTGCCTCCCAAGTGCTGGGATTAAAGCTGTGTACCACCACTACCCAGCCAAATGTTTTTTCAAAAAGTTAAAACAAGACAAGCCATCCTGTTAGACACACTGCCGCCGTGAACATGAGCATTGGCCTACTGGTTAGCTTTTCAAATCAAAAGCCTAGAGAGAGGAACTAACGTTCTCAAAGGGGTGTCTGGAACTTTGGTCCAGAGAGGATTTGGTTCAGTCTTCCGATGGCTTCAGGACACAGAAAGGCACCTAATTACGGTGACGGCTCAAACTCTCTTTCAGGGGATGAAGAGGTTTGGGAGGGACCTGTGTGGGTGCAGGCTTGAGCTCTTGACGACAAAGCGGTTGGCTCTGGTTGTTCACTGGGGTGAGAGGGCAAAAGCTGTTGACTGATGCTGGGGCAGCCACTGTGTGCCCAGCTCATGAACTCTCAAAGCTCAGCTGATGTGGCTCTGGGTCCCCTGGCCTGGTGTGAATGCTGGTCTCCCTGGTGACTGGTTCCTGGCGTGCCTGAGCGGGTGGTCAGGTTCTGTCATGTCCCTCTAGTCACAAGGAGAGTCTGGTAGTGCATTGTAGGGATGCCGTGGCTCCCTCCCACTGCTTCTTCCCACCCACCTGATCAAGTCCCTCTCTAGCTCACACAGTATTCAACCTGGCTTCGTGCAGCCAGACTACCCCCAGGTGGGGCTCACTCTCAGGACTGGGACTCAAGATGCCAGAGTAATTTGCAGCCCACTGATTGTCGGCTGAGTATGGAGAAGCCATTGATTGAGGTTTTAACCATATGCCACGAAATTAATTTCAGTTTTTCCTCCTTGCATTTGCAGACACACTCACAAATGTTCTGTGTAGATGTAACTAACCGTCTTATTAAATAAGAAACACAGAAACAATGTAAAAGAGAAAGCCGAGAGGCCAGAGCTCAGAGCTAAAATCTCACCCTTCCGCCTGCGGTGTCCCAGCTTCCGGAAAGAGAGCTACTTCCTGTCTGTACGTCTTTTTTATAGTATTATTGTTCTGCCTTCTCATTGGTTGTAAACCCAAACACGTGACTGCCTCGTCACTGTCTGAATGTACAGGCCCCTAGGTCTTAAAGGCATATGTCTCCAATGCTGGCTGTATCCCTGAACACACAGAGATCTATGGGATTAAAGGTGTGTGCCACCACCGCCACACTCTGTCTATGGCTCTAATAGCTCTGACCCCCGGGTGACTTTATTTATTAACATACAATCAAAATCACATTTCAGTACAATTAGAATACCACCACAGTTCTGAGTTTACATACCACTCTGAAGGATTCACATCCAGATCGGCCCCACCTCAAAAGCCCGGAGAGTATTCATTACCATCACCAGTTTGCAGCTCAGTCTCAGGAGCTTCTTGTTCGTCAGGCCAACTTCAAAGTCTTCATGAATTCAAGAATTCACCCTCCTTTCTTGTCCTCTAACATCGCAGTTTTATTGCTTTGACTTTATACCACAAATTGCTTTAGAAAAATGACACATTACGTAGTTTCACATGTACTGGAGGCATGAGGCATGCGCTCTAACCCTGAGATGGATCCCCAGGCTCCTTGTCAGTTTTGTTTTGAAACAGGGTTTCATTAAGTTGCCTGTGTTGGCCTTGAAGTCTTTCTGTAGCCTAGATCTTGAACTCACAAACGTCCTGCTTCAGATTCCCTAGGAGTCTGTGCTTTTTAAGACCAAGCTTTCATAACTGCGTTTTATAGTGACGGACCACTTTGGTTCTGAAGAACCACATTTCAAGTGTTTGCAAGCTTCATGTGGCTGCCATATTGGATGGCATGGAGCTGTAGACCACATCGCGAGCTTTTGGAAGAGGGGAACTGATTCACCTGTGTCCCAGCAAGTAGCCTGGGTCTCCCACGTAGTGATGTTTCAAGTGTTCGGTGACTATCCAGGACATACTGTTGAGGTCATCTCTAGACAGTAAACGTGCTCCCTTTTCCATGGAAGAGAGAGTTCTGTATAAAGTACAAAATCTAAAATCAATGCCAATAAAATGACAGTCTTATCAATGAGAACATGAGTCTATCTCATGTCAGATCCTGATACTTACTATTCAGCAGGGCAGCATGCACCCACAGTAACTGTCACCCATTGGGCAAAGGCACCCAGACAAGCCATAAGGAAGGAATATACATTTCCTATTAACACATTGCAAAATAGTAAGTGCCATGGGCGGGCGGCCACAGGTCGTAAAAGAAACAACTCATCCCTGCCTGGTCCGTTAAAGAGTGGACAAGTTTATCTCCACGTTGATTGGAGTCAGGAATGAGGTTCCGTGCACTGTGGATGGAGACGGCAGATCTTTCCGGAGGACAACTTGAGGAAATGTTTCCCAAGCCACAAAAATGTTCACAGTACCACACCCAATCTTCTCTGCACTCTATAATCTTTGAAAAGGACAGCTAGGTACACAGAGGCCTGCCTCTGCCTCCTGACTACTGGGATTAAAGGTATGTGCCACCCGGGGCCGGCCTGGAGGTCTGTTTTTAAAGGCAGAGATTGAAAAGTACAGGCCACACTGAGAAATGAAGGGTTCTCCTCACAGGTTAGTTTGAAACAAGAAACGAGAGCTTATGGTTTTCCAGTGTTTGTTACAGGCAAAGCAATATTGCAACAGGCTGCTTGACCCAGGACCTTCCTCATATTTCTCATTAGTATTCGTCACATGTTTTACAGTTTTGAACATGTGCACATAAAACGGAAGCGTCCTTACTGTGACCCCTCACGCTGGATGCATGCAGTTTGTCCTCGAAGGGCATCAACGATGCCTAATGACCGCACCCACCCAATGGAGCTCTCAGAGGTTAGCTCACCCATCACAAGGAACAGCAAGTAGTCACGTGTTGTCAGTGTGGTGTGCTGGGGACACCCCAGTGGTGGAGACGGGGCTCTGAGTTTGCCTTCCCAACGGGAGAGACAGAAACATTCTCAACTCTCAGAAATGTATTGGAGCACCCAGACCTCAGAGAGATGAGGGGGATCGCCGGTAGATTTAAGGCAGCGATGATCCCAACCCAGGCTGTTATGGCTATGGCTAGCACACAGTTCTTAGCACCAGTTCAGTGGCATGGACCAGGTTCCCAGGGAACTCAGAAGCTAGGCTACGAGAGTTGGGATCATCTGTTCATTTTGTATGTAACTAACACACTCTTATACACCCAGCGGCTTAAAACAGATGAACTGTATGAGCTTACCGCTTCACTGGGCTGAAGTCACGACGTCAGCAGGTCTGGCTGCTCCACATGCCGGGACGTGAGCCCTCACCCTTGGCTTTTTTGGTTGAGAAAGGCCACTTGCGTCCCTTGGTGCCCGATCCTCCCCTTCCACCGCTGCGGTCTCTTGCTTTCTGGGGTTGCCTCTCTCACCACCACTTCCTTTGATCTTCTTTCTGCCTCTCTCATAAGAACCCTGGGATTACTCTGCATTCCAGATGCAGCAGGGGCGGTTACCTTCCCATCCCAAAGCCCTTGGCTCAGGCACAGTTGCAGTGCCTTTACCGTAGAAGGTAGTATCCGTAAGTTCTGGGGGCTTCTGTTCAGCCTAGGACAGCAGCAGACACTGGAGGGGCCAGCACGTGAGCTGAGAGACAAAACAGAGCGGGAGTGAGGAGGGCAAGAGAGCCCACGGTGGATTCTAGTTGAACACGCCAGGTTCAGTAGCTTCCCGGGGATACCGAAGCAAGGACGTTAATTTTCTCAGGATTCTGGATGCCGGAAGTGAGGCCATGAGGCCTCCCCGCTAGCTACGCCTTTGCGGTTTGCAGGGTCTGTCTCTGCGTTTACTCATCTCGTTTTTCTCTTTTGGAACAGGGTCCGGTTTTGTAGCTCAGGCTGATCCGGAACTCACAGTCCTCCACCTGTCAACGCTGGGATGGCAGGTGTGTGCCACCACACGCAGCTGACACTTGTCTCGCATGTCCATTTCCTCGGCTTACCAGGACAGCGGCTCCTCGGGGATCTCGTGTGAAGCCAGTCATTTCCTCCGAGGCCCACTCTGCAAATGCAGCCATCTGCACGAGATCTTCAGGGTTAGGATTGAGTATCCGAATGTGGTAGGGCTAAGACTGTCCCTAACAGCTCAGACAGAAGCCAGCTCAGCTAAACGCTGGCATCTATTGCAGATAACAATGTGGTACCTAAGGGCTCCTCCCTGGAGTCTCTGAGGGACTCCCAGCAGCTCCTCTGCCTATGGCTGGGCAACACTGCTAACAGAGAATAGCTAAACCCAAAGAGGAGCACAAAGAGACCGGGCCAAGAGGGGTGTGTGTTGAGGGTGGGGGTGGGGTAGAGGTTGAGTTGGGAATTTGCAGGGTACAGCCTGAAGGTAAAGCCCTTTACAGTCTGGCGGAGACATTGAACGCTTAGCAAAGGTACCAGGAAGAGGGGGAGGTGGCACTGGGGTGTAATGTCTGGACCCTGTGATCCTGTCTCACCTCCACCCCAGTCGGGGCTATAAGCCTCTTCTACCTACTTCTGTTCTCCCCACGGGCTCCAAAGTGGACTGGGGCGAGGGTCTGCATCCAGCACCCTAACCTGTCCCATCAGCAAGCAGTGTCACACCCGGCCCGGGACAGGGTGGTCCTGACAGTCCTTGGATGGACTCTGTCATTCTTGGAGCTCATGGTCAGCTCCATCTTTGTTCCTGTCTCCCCTTTATCCACCCACATGGTATCTCCAGCCTTAACACAGGAAGAAGAAATGGAAAAGCCCCAAACAACTTAAGTTGAAGCATCTTTACGAAGGAGAGAATTTGTGACTCAACTATCCTGGTTATCACGAATGCTGAGATTTTTCATTAATCTTAAGATTTGTTTCATTAATCTTAAGATTTGTTCATCAGCTCATGCAGGAAAATGAGAAACGATTGAAATCCATCACATTCACCCTTTCCTCCTCTATCTCCTCATCACCTTATCTCCGGAGCCCAGATGGACCTTTTGGCCCGGGGAGATAGCAGCCCAGCTGCAGAGTGGTGCTATCTCTCCAGAGTCCAGCTGCTGGGCTATCTCTCTCTTTCCAACCTTTATCCCTGATGCCTGTCCCTTGTTCCCGCCTCCCTGTGCTGCCGTGAGGCACGCACAGCTGCTACTGTGTGACCTCCGCACACTGAGTGTGCAGGAACTACAGTCACGGCTGCACTCCCCCGGGCTTCTCAGAGCCTGCTGCTGTTCACTAGTGTCATTCAGATTAACTGTGGGCCCCTGCAGGCCACAGCCAAACACAGCCGTCACCTCACCATCAGTCACCGCTGCTTACGTCAAGGAAACCGTAGTTCAGCTTAATAATTAATACAAATTAATTATTTGTATTATTAATAAAATCAAGAGCACAGGTTGGAAGAAATACTGGTGGGGCTGAAGCGAGGGCTCAGTGGTTAGACCACTGGCTGTTCTTCCAGAGGACCCGGGTTTCACTCCTAGCACCCACATGGGAGCTAGTATTGTCTGGAACTCCAGAACCAGGGGAATCCGATGCCTTCTTCTGGCCTCTGTGGGCCCTGCACGTATGTGCTACCCAAACATACCTGCCAGCAAAACACCCATAAGTATAAAGTAAAAAGTAAAGGAGGAAAAACATACCCAAAACTGGCTGGAGGGATGGCTCAGTGGTGAAGGACACCTGTCCTGCAGAGGACCTGGGTTCAGTCCCCAGAACCCACAAGGTGGCTCACAACCATCTGACAGCCTCTTCTGACCTCTGTGGGCACCAGGTACACACATGGTACACAGACATATGTGCATGCGAAACACTCATCACATAAACTAAAAAATCAATCTAAAAAGAATGAAGAGAAACACAGGTGGTATCCGTCGAAAGTTAAAAGCTCCTTTGAGAGTGACATTTAAAGACCTGCTGTGAGGAAAAGGCAGCAGCTTCCCTCTGGACAATGTAAACAGTAGGTGCAAAGGCCCTGGGTTAGGTGTCTGCTCGGCTGAGAGGTAGGTGGGCAGCATGGCTGTTGTGGGTGAGAATCTGAAGGGTGGAGATGAGATCCCATCATGGGTCTGGCAGGGAGTCAGACCTGGAAGGCGTCCTGAGTGACTGGGGCACTGGAGGTGTCCCGGGTGACTGAGGTACTGGAGGGCGTCCTGGGTGACTGAGGTACTGGAGGCGTCCGGGTGACTGAGGTACTGGAGGGCGTCCCGAGTGACTGGGGCACTGGAGGCATCCCGGGTGACTGGGGCGATGGAGGCGTCCCAGGTGACTAGGGCGATGGAGGTGTCCTGGGTGACTGGGGTACTCACTGGAGGTGTCCCGGGTGACTGGGGCACTCACTGGAGGTGTCCTGGGTGACTGGGGCACTCACTGGAGGTGTCCTGGGTGACTGAGGCACTGGAGGTGTCCTGGGTGACTGAGGCACTCACTGGAGGTGTCCTGGGTGACTGAGGCACTGGAGGTGTCCTGGGTGACTGGGGCACTCACTGGAGGTGTCCTGGGTGACTGGGGCACTCACTGGAGGTGTCCTGGGTGACTGAGGCACTGGAGGTGTCCTGGGTGACTGGGGCACTCACTGGAGGTGTCCTGGGTGACTGAGGCACTGGAGGTGTCCTAGGTGACTGAGGCACTGGAGGTGTCCCGAGTGACTGAGGCATTGGAGGTGTCCCGGGTGACTGAGGCACTGGAGGTGTCCTGGGTGACTGGGGCACTCACTGGAGGTGTCCTGGGTGACTGAGGCACTCACTGGAGGTGTCCCGAGTGACTGAGGTACTGGAGGTGTCCTGGGTGACTGAGGTACTGGAGGTGTCCTGGGTGACTGGGCACTGGAGGGTGGGCTGGGAAATGACTTGACCTTACTTAGGTTTTCTGGCTACTTCAATAGAAACATGATAAAAGGGAAACAGCGATGAACAAGTTCTCATAACACATGTAATGTGTTACCATCTTATAAAATGACGGTCCAAATAAGGAAGAAATAAACACACATCAAAATTCCTGTCAGGGCTGTAATGAGACTCACACACATGGATATAATAGGTAATAATTTTATTTGCTTACATTCTTCTAAAACATCCAGAACCAGATGGCTTCTCGCTCGAATTACAGCTTTGGCAATGAGTAAAGATCACAATAAAAAATATGCCCCAACTTATCACAAGAGATTCTTACAGAGAAATAAATAAAGCATATGGTCATTGTCATAAAATCCATTAATTTTGATGAGTTACACATCACATTTTTCCTAAAGTTCCTGGAACTTCGGATGAGAGCGACCAGGGCAGAAGGCCGCCCCAGTCTAAGCTGGGGTCTCCCTAACCCAGGCATCCCTGGCTGCTATGACAGGAGGCATTTGCTAGCTAACAGCTGCATTAAAATCCAGCCAACACTCTGCTCACAGGCTTCCTTAACAGACTGTCATACAGATCCGACACTGTGGTCTCGAGCCCTGAGTGTTTTCTAAACCACTATTTGCTAGGAGGGGACCCAGAGCCTTGGGCATCCTGCACAATGCTGCACAGTGGCTCAGCGTGCCCTTTACCTCCGAGCTACAACCCACGCCGCCATTTTGCTTCTTCGAGACAGGGTCCCACTGTGTCACTGAACAGCCTTGACCTCAATATTCTCCTGCCTCTGCTTCCTGAGTGCACCACCAGGTTCAGCTGATCTGCTAATTTTCTGCTCTAACATCTTCAGGTTTTTCTGTTTCTTCGGTCTTTTCTTTCCACAAATTCCCAAGGACGATCCCTATAAACAAGAGTATTCCTGTTGTGCGGTTGGAGGCAAATTTGTCCCAGCAGTCCTCGGGTCTGTGGATATCTACAGTGTAGATCTGAAAGAGAAACGCACGGTGTAGGCAGCACAGCAATCCATTCAGAGAGAAAACACAAGGTATAGGAAGCTGTTAGTACACCCTAACCAGCTTCTAATGCAGAAACATCAAAACAGTCCTTACAGGGAACCACTCAAGCTGTATTCTAGCAGCTCTGGCTGAGGGGTGTGAGAATGTTTTGAGAAGTTCTAACCATAGGTTGGACTTCTCCAAACAAACAAACAAACAAACAAACAAACAAACAAACAGACACACAGGAAACACTCCCGTGTCCAAACGTTCACAGCAGCTGGAAACGGCACACGTGGCTTTCTGTGAGGAAGGGTCAGGATGCAGCTGCTCTGAAATCATTGTAAACACGCCCCTCTGGCTATGTGACCAGGGCAGACATGACACACATGTAAATTTCAAGTTTCAATTTGGGTGCCATCCCAAGACATACATTACATACATGTCTTGCAAACTTAAAAGTCTACAATCCAAGCCTTCTGGGCCTAAGCACTCAGGAAGGGACCCTCCATCTGCCTTGAACACATGAACTTTTTGGTTCCGAAGCTCTGCCCTCGGGTTCCACCTTTATTCTCCATAGCAGTTTCTCAAATGAGAAGTTTGATTTGAGCAGACCAACTCCACTATGCAGGGTGATGAAATACTCTGCATATCCCTGGCTCTCACTCACTCACTGAGGGAGATGCTCCTAGGTTACTAAGACAACCAAAGATGTTCTACTCATATGTTTCTAAGTCCCTCCTGTGCTCACAGGCGATCCAGAGACCCAGATCTAAGGCCAGCTACCTAGATCACACATGTTCTCTTTCCACACCAGCCCTGTGGATATACCAAAAAGTCTCCTTCAACTTTCCTTCCTTTTCCCCTTCCTTTCTGGACAGGGCCTCACTGTGTAGCTGAGGCTGGCCTTGAATTCCGGATCCTCTTGCATCCCTAGAGCTAGGATACAAGCATTGGGTGCCACATATCTGGCTGGCCTAAACTGTCTCTTTTCTATTGGGATGTCAGCAGACTCAAAATCAGGACTTCCTTTTACACAGCAAGTTTCAGGGCAGTCAGGGCTGCACAGGGAGACTCTATCTTAAGGAAGGAAGGAAGGAAGGAAGGAGGGAGGAGGGAGGGAGGGAGGGAGGGAGGGAGGGAAGGAAGGAAGGAAGGAAGGAAGGAAGGAAGGAAGGAAGGAAGGAAGGAGGGAGGGGAGTGTACTGAGGACTGTAGATGCAATTTAAAATATAAAGTAGCCTATATACTTCTTACAATACTTAAAGATACTTGTATATGTCTCCCTCCTTTACCATCTAATACTTTAATGTATACTTCTATTTAGACCAGACAATTAATTGATGATTGTGGGCCTTGTAGAGCCAAGTTCTCAGTTCTCAGGGGTTCTGAGACTTTCTGAAGAGGAATCACGACTTCTAGCATGTATAGTGAGGACCATGGAGTAGTCTACGTCAGACTAGTTCTATTGTGCATGTCATTGCCTACATGAAACATAGTTCCCAACGATGTGTATACACACCATCTAAATGCATGGTCATGAATACCTTTTTATTCTATCCAAAGAAAACTACGCAACACTGTCAGAGAGAAAGCCCGTTTTTCTTCCCCGCTGATTCGGTTAAACTTAGACCTGGCTGATCATTTTACAAGTTCCTGACACAGGTTTCAATACAAGCCTGTGCAGTGGAGGGGCGGAGGGATGCTGGTTACCATCACGGTCACAGCTGTTTTCTAGGCAGCCTCCGTCATGTGAGCATTTCCTGTAGCCTTTGTTCTCCGTAAGCTGGGACTTGAAGCCAGGGCCTGGCCCACACCAGGCAAGCTCTCTAACACTGACTGCATCTCTAGACCCTTCTGTTTCCATTTGGAGATCAGGTTCCACTCAGTGGCTTAGGCTGAGCTCGAACTCATGGATCCTCCTGGCTCAGCTTCCTGAGAAGCTGGGATTCCAGGCTGCAGGACCCATGTTTTATCTGACTGGCAGTGGTCTCTATACCAATGGAACTCATGATTGTTATGCTTTAAAATTTCATTTGTGTGTGTGTGTGTGTGTGTGTGAGCGCGAGCTTGCACATGTGTGCATCACAGTGTGCATGTAGGGGTCAGAGGACAACTTAAGAAAGTTGGTTCTCTCTACCATGCGGGTCCTGGGGATCAAACTAAGGCCATTAGACTTGGTGGAAGGCCCTTCACCGGATGAGTGACATGTCTGGCCCTATTTTATTATTATTGCTGTTATTTTAAGGCTTATTAGTTTGCTTTTGGAGTACTCAATTCAACCCACAAGATTCAGCTACAGCTCAAAATTTCTCAGACATATCAAAAATAATTTCAGGAAAATCAAAGGAAAAAAAAATCCCCATTTAGATTTATGCTATTTTCTCTAAATTGACAAGGTTAATTTTATTCTGTTGGTTTGTTTTGGCTGTTGTTTGTTTTGAGACAGCTCTGGTTGTCCTGGAACTCACTATGTAGACCAGGCTGGCCTTGAACTCACAGCGCCACACCTGCCTTTGCCTCCTGAGTGCGGGGATTAAAGGCCTATGCCACCACCCTGGAAATGCTAATTTGTGGTGTGACAAGTTGAAGACGGGGTGGTTCAGAGCAATGCAAGCCAAGCAGCCTGTTTCAGGGAGCTCCTTGCCAAGTGATCAGCAGTGATCTTGCTTAAATAACGTCGTCCCTAACTCCAGTGGGGAAAACTGGGGAGGAGAAGGGAAAGGCCAAACCTGACGAGCCAGGTGGGCTCCCACGGCAGCCACGGCAGCGTAGTAGGGCAGCGTCTGGCCACAGTTGGCTCCTGCCAGGCTCAGCGCTCCCAGCATGGCAACCCCAAAGCCACTGAGCCACATCTTGGTTTTCTCCCTGAACAGCAGTGCCGTGGACTTCAGGCCAATCAGAGCGTCGTCTTTTTTGTCCTAATGCCAGGAAGAGGAAAGTGCGTTGTGATATTTAACTCAGTAGTATGGAAACCACATTTCTTAAGTATTCAACTCGGTCTTTTTTAGTATATTTACACGGGCACAGAACTAACTCTGCTCTCTAACCGAGACTCAGAACAGATGGGCAGAGGATGCCCAGGACAACCAGTTCCACATTCTGTACAATCAGCAGGGGCTCACGTGCCACTCTACTTCCTATGACCCCACAACGACCTGGAATTGGACTTCTACATTAGGACTAAAGCTCACTGTTATATTTTAATGTAATTTATCTTATTTTTGAGACAGAGTCTCTCCATGTAGCCCTGGCTACCCCGGAACTTGCTGTGTACACCAGGCTGACCTCAAACTCACAGGGATCCCTCTGCCTCTGCCTGCTGTGTGCTGGTACTTAAAGGCGTGCGCCGCCACACCTGGTTTCAAGTCTATTTACTGAGCTCCATTCCTCCAGAGTTCTCAGTTCTCCGTTTCAGTTTGGCCCTGTCACAGATGCACAGGATGCTGTCACTGCACGGCCACAGCCACCCACTTTCCTCTCTGCCCCGCTGACTCCCTTCGTGCAGAGCTGGGTGCTGGTGAGTCTGCGGCTCTCCCTGTAACCGTCTCCCGTAACTACCACACACACCCACATAGAATAAGTATAAAACGTTCATCAACATATCCTGACTAGACACACAAACAGTAACTAACTGTGGGGCACGCAGTCATCATTTCACAATGTGTAGGGATGGGAAAGCATCACTTCCTATACACCGACTAGTAACAATGTTTACCAACGGTACTTCAGCGAGGCTGGCAAAGGTATAAACATAAGGTCATGGATCAAGAAGGACAACAAGAAGCCGGGCGGTGGTGGCGCACGCCTTTAATCCCAGCACTTGGGAGGCAGAGCCAGGCGGATCTCTGTGAGTTTGAGGCCAGCCTGGCTACCGAGTGAGTTCCAGGAAAGGCGCAAAGCTACATAGAGAAACCCTGTCTCGAAAAACCAAAAAAAAAAAAAAAGAAGGACAACAAGAGGCATCCCGAACAAACTACACAAGGGACACTAAGAGAGTGTAAGGACGTTTGCGTGTCTGAGTAAACACTCCTTTAAAACAACATTTATTTAATTTATGCGTGCATGTTTGTGTCCATGCATCTTCCGTGTGCGGGTGCCATGGAGACCAGAAGAGGGCATCAGACCCCCAGGAGCCAGAGTTACAGGCAGTTCTGAACCAGCAGGAGGGTGCCGGGAACCAAACCCTGGTCCTCTCCAAGAGCAGCAAGTGTTCTCAATCGTGGAGCCATCTCTCCAGACCCCCCAAGACACTGTTCTTGAAATTACTCCTACACTCATATGTATGAAGTGTTAATGGTGAGAATATTATTTATAACTGTCAAAACTCAGTAATAGCTTTCGCTTACCAAAACAGACATGATATTTAAAACTGTGGTGCCATTCTAAGTCAGGGACTATCAGGTGTACTCAAGTGACAAGGAATGGATAAAACATGGGGATGGCAGATGTGATGGCTTGTGCCTGGGACCCAGCATTTGAGGCTGTGGTGGGAGGGCTGGAGAGTTCAAGGACGCCTTCTGTGACACTGGGGGGCCAGAGGTCTCCTAGTGAGAGCTGAGCTGGCTTTACCCAGCAGGGCTGCATGTGAGGATGGCCTGACCTTGCACGTGGTCACCACGTGTTTGGAAGGGTCTGCACTTGGCTGTGCCAGGGGAGGTCTTTCGCCCCGCCCCTTGGCATTCCTATAAAAAGCCCTTTTGAAGAGACAGAAGGGGCTGGTAGATATGGACCCAGGTCCTCCCGAAGCTATCCTGTGTTTCTGTCTGTCTTCTCCACACTATCTTTCTATCTAAATATTTCTTATCCCTCTCTCCTCAAGAGTACCCTGGGAAAAGTGGGAGCTGGCCTCCCACAACACGAGACCCTGTCTCAAAAACAATAAAAAATAGACTAAAAAAAGGAAATGCTTATTAGCTCCACAACTAAAAGTCTGCCTAATACAGTAATTAGAGACAACAACAGAGACGCTGAGTGACAGAAAGCTCAGGACACGGAGACCGTCTGGGCTTGCGTCTCAGCTCTGCCCCACTGCCCATGGGACTGTGGGCAAGTGACTTATCTATAAAATGGAGACAAATAAGATCCCTTCTGTGCAGGCTGGTAGGGGATTAACTTAGTGTCTGTAAAATATTTCAGATGGTGCCTGGAACATAGCAAATACTATTTAAATGCTTGTGAAGGAAACAGAATAAGCCAGTTGAACTGCTGAGTAAGCAAATGTAGAAATGAACAGAAATATGTTGGATAAGGGGAACTGGGGATGGTTTTCTTTTCAGGAAACAACGGATTTCTTTTCCTCTCTTTAAAGTCACCGTGCAGATCTGTAATCCCATCTTGGGGAGCAGAGTTAAGAGAATCAGGAGTGCAAGGTCATCCTTGGCTAAACAAGTTCGAGGTTAGCCTGGGCAACATGATATGCTGTCTCAAAAAACCAAAACCAAACAAAGAAACGAAAACAGTTCTTAGAAAACAAGAGCAGTGAAACCAAAGTTAAGGAAAATGTGCCATTTCTTTACCTGATGGGCATAAATAGTGTCATATATCAGTGTCCACATAACTCCAGAGAAGTAAAGCGGCAGGCACACAGCTGGATCACAGGAGCCCTTGATAGCAGACCATCCGAGTAATGCACCCCAGTTAAAAGTCAGCCCTGCAGCCGGTGGGGAGACAGGGAGAGGGGAGCAGAATGCACGTCAACAGTCAACAGGAGCATGGGGGTGGGGGGGGGAGCACATGTCAAAGGCTCACTGCAACCGTCAGGCCCGGCTCCACTGCTCTCTCTAGGTCCTTCACAGAATCTTCTCGACCTCTTGTGCTTGGTACTTATTTGTTCCATCTTACAAAAAACAAAATAGGCACAGAAAGTTGAACTTCTAATTAAAATAACATAGCTAATGAAAAGAATAACATCTTTTAACAAGGTAACTAACAAGTCTGTGCCTGGCAGAGCCAACAAACTGCGTGTGCAAGGGTCTGAACCAGACCCGCCAGGCTCAAAACCTGTGTTCTTCCAGCCTCACTCCACCTCCCCGCTAAACTACGGGAACAAGAAAGAGTACAGGCAGAACACTTGCTTCTTGCGCAAGCGCAGCCTCTGTGAACATCCACGTGCCGACAGCGCCTACATCCTACCGCAAGGCTGTCACCTCCTAAGCGCCAGGCTAGAGGCTCAGCCTGCTGCTGCTGGACATCCTGTCTACAAATCTCTCGGACCTGAAAGGCAGGCTCACGCCACTCTGCAGAAACCTCTTCCTTTTCTTACTGTGTCTGCTCCCCTCGGAGCACTTTCCTCACTGAGAAAGTGCCTCTCTAGGGTCCCAGCACAGCCATGTCTGCCACACCGGACTTCAGTGACCTGCCTATCCTCTAGCTCCATAAAAATGGTGACTGTGTTCTTCTCATGTTATCTTCTGAGTACTCGGTGCGATTCCTGCACAAGGCACAAGTAGGACTCGATAAATGTTTACAGTAATGACATCAGCTTTAATATATGAGCTTGAAGATACATGCTTACACTCCTTTACCAGACGAGAGAGAGAGAGAGAGAGAGAGAGAGAGAGACAGAGAGAGACAGAGAGAGAGAGACAGAGACAGAGACAGAGACAGAGAGAGAGAGACAGAGACTTCCAATGGGGGGATAACTATTCTGTCACAACTTTTCCATAAGTCAAGTCCTCATTACTTCATAAAATCTTTTTTGATTCTTTTATTTACTGGAAGAATGGTCCACAAAATTAGAATCAGCTTAGGAGTAGTTTAGAATGTCCTGGAAATAGGACAGAAAAGTCTGGAAGGAGTTTCTGACCTGCCCACCTATCTATCTACCCACCTTCTGGATCTCCCGCTCATGACAAACACTGTCCAGAGTGTCTGCTCTGTGTAATGCCGATGCTGGGCTACACGTAAAGATGTTTTTTAGTCACTCACAGTTTATTAATGGAGAGACAGAAAGGCTGCAAATATATTTTTGTTGAAGTTTCATAGAGAGGGAGCTGTCAAGGCCATTAATTTTAACCTTCATTTGTCTACAGAGTGCTTGCTACCTCACTCCCAAATTCCTGAGGATACCCTGATCAAACATCTTTTCGTGACATGTCTAGAATTTTCAAAGGTACTTCAGAAAAATAGTAATCCTGATAATCTTAATAAATAGGTAAGATTTCCTAACCAATGAGAATAACTAATTAAACTCCTTTAAAGTCTGAAAATTTATTCCTCGGAAAACTTGATGACTGACCTGATATTCATAGACACAGACAGACACAGACAGACACAGAAACAGACAGACACAGACACACACACACAGACACACACACGCACACCCATGCAGGATATAAAAGCATGGCAGACAGTGTGAAGGGAAATACTTTGCTGTCTCAGTCTTACCTAAGGCTAACTGTGGCCAAAACGTGATTCTTTTCATCAGTGGGTAGGTGGTGACAAGAAGTAAGGATGCTGCGCCCATGGCTATGCTGGAAACAGAAGCAACAGGATTAAGTATCATTAGAAAGTACTGATCACACTAACTGCAAGGTATTTTGTCTTAAGTACTGTTTTTGTGACGTTCTTCCCTAGAGTTGGACTTGCCCACTCTAGAGGATGATTAGAAAGTATTTTAACTGTCACAAGACAGCAGCACACACACACACACACACACACACACACACACACACACACACACACACACACACGGCACTCTCACGCCTGGGTACTGCCGTCAGTGCTTCAATCCTGTCTCTTGCTCTATGATCATCACTAGGAAACAGTTCCTTTTGCAGAGAGGAAACGGGAGCGCAGAGAGATTAAGGAGAGGACTGTCGGTCAGCTCATCTGTGGGAGCAAGCCTTAAACCTTAAAGCAATCTGGCTCCAGCGTCCCACCAATTTAAACCACCATGTACTATGAACTGTTTGCAAACCCTAAGGTGTGTAAGTAAACCGAAGTATTGTGTGTGTGTGTGGGGGGGGGGGGTACAGGTGTATACATGAGGGATGAATCAACTTCAGATGTGACCCTGAAGAGCCGTACCTTACATTCTGAGACAAGGTATCTCATTGGAACCCCAGGGCTTGCCAGGAAAGGCTGGCTGGCCGGCAAGCCCCAGAGATCTGCCTGCCTCTGCCTCCCCAGTGCTGACTTTGTAAGTGGGTGCGAAGGATTAAATTTAGGTCTCATACTTAAGTGGCAAGTACTTTACCAAGTGAGTCCTCGCCCTGGCTCCTGTGTCTAACAGCGAGCGCACCAGCCCGAGGAGATTCCCTGTCATACACAGCAGGCCTTACTTCTTAAAAAAGAGAAGACAGCCGGGTGTGGTGGCGCATGCCTTTTAATCCCAGCAGTCAGGTGGCAGAGGTAGGTGATCTCTGAGTTCCAGGCCAGCCTGGGCTACTTAGTGAGACCCTGTCTCTAAACAAACAAGCAAGCAAGCAAGTGAGAAAACAACCATAGAAACGTAAGGTATTCTGAGGTCTGTCAAAGCTTGTCTAACACAGCCTTTTCACGCCATTAACGCCGGGGGCCTGGCATGCAACCAGGCCTGCCCTCTACAGAGCAACACTCTTGTGGGCACTCCCCACTCTGTGCTCTCCTTACTCCTGAAGTACTTTTAAAACAGCCATCTGATGCTGTGTCTATCTAGATTACCCAAGAACGGGTCCTCAGAGCTTTCTCTTCTGCTATTTATATTAGTTGCAGACTCTGGGAAAGACACAGTTCCGCTCTGTGTTAACTGAGTCTAACCACTTCTACTTTGGGGCATTCAGTGGTTACAGGCGTGAAAGGAAAATTATACACGTACCTATGGTTGTCTAGATACTTGAGACCCTGGGGATGGGCCTTGGGTCCCACCAGGAGCACCCAGAGCAAACACTAACGGAGCTTCAGAACCAAGCTGGTCTTCTCACTCACTCCTTTGACGAAGCGCTCCTGAATCCTATAGTATGGTGGGTTCCTTTACTCTTCCTAACCCATGGATGCTTCACAAGAATCAACAAGCAGATTTGTAATAAAGAAAGAATTCTACTTTACTTCCATTTTCCATTTCAGAGGAGACATTATATCTAGAACTGTGACACCACATCTAACGCACCTGTAGTAGTTCAAACACAGGAGGACTCCCAGTGCTAAGGTCAGCTGTCCCCCAAGGAAGACGAAGGACTGGAAGGTTGAAATGTCTCCAGCGGCGATTGGGCGATTTGCTGTTCTCGTAACCTCAACACAGAAAAACAGACACCTTCACCTCATACACCAGTTCAATTGTTCATTTAAGCACTGATTAATAGATGGGCGCACGGGCTAGTGAGATGGTTCAAGCCTGATGACTGGAGGTAGAGCCAAAGACCCCACATGATGGAAGGAGAGAAAAGCCTCCTCCAAGTTCAACTCTGACCTCAACTCACATGCAGTGTTTACTTAACCCCATACATGTTCATACAAATAAATAAACGTTATTGTAAAATTAAAGCGAGGGCCGGAGAGATGATGGCTCAGCAATAAGAGACTGAGTTCAATTTCAGCAATCACGTACATGCTGGTGGCTCATAACCACCTATAAAATAGGATCCAGTGCCCTCTTCTGGTGTGTAGGTGTACATGCAGACTAAAGCACTCATATAATGAAAATAACCTAAACAAAGAAACCTTTCAAAAACATATATATAAAGTTATTATATACATACATATGAGAGAGAGAGAGAGAGAGAGAGAGAAAGAGAGAGAGAGAGAGAGAGAGAGAGAGAGATAGATGGGCCTGAGGCAAGCACCAAGGCATAGCTATGAACAGAGCGAAGACAACATCTGAAGCACTGTTGAGAACTAAACCCGCAGGTTTAAATGTTCAAAGCCTTCGTAAAGTGCTAAGAGCTTGTCCCCGCATCCCATCCCAAAACACAGAGTTCCCCCTGATCTCGATGTTCAGCCACTCAGCTCAGCAAATGCACAGGTCCCTTCCACAGGAAGGTGACAACATGACAGGAGTTCTCAGGAGAGGGACTCCAGCAGAGAGCAGGCAAGGCCAGTGTCCTGTTCTAAGCACGGGACGCACTAATTCAGATGTGAAGAAAGATGAGCTGAGTCTGCATCTGGGCGTGTCTTTGCCATGCTACTGAATGGGTCTCTGATATCAGACTGACTATGCTGAAATGGTAAATTTGCTGGGGGAATGTGGACAGTGCTGTTAAACACAGGAATCGTGACTCCTGTTCTCCCTGCCCCCCCACCCCCGCCCCGAAATGCGACTATACTAAATTCAAACACAAATAGAGTATAATAAAAATTTTCAGTGCTGTCAGAAATTAAAAACTTTAGAACTGGAATTAAAAAGCCTCACATCTGAGACAACATTTTTAACCTATTGTTTATCATACAATCACTTGGATGGTAAATTATTAACCCAGTATCAACAACAGCAACCCACTCGTCATTCCATACAGCAGCAAGTTACTTACTATTCAGTGCATGAAGCAAGTCCCGGGCCATAAATATGCCCTTACTGATGGATAACATTTTAGGAAACTGAGGTAAGGACTGCAATTATGTAGCATGAATCTTAAAAGTTCTTATTAATAAAATCAAACCCAAGGCCAGCTATTGGGGTCAATGCTGGAAGATCAGAGAGACAGAACAAGCCACAGCTATCTCACCTTGCCTATTCCTCAGCTGGTCCTGTTTCCTCAGGACCTGGAAGCTTCTGTGTCCTCAACCCAATGGCTCTCAGCTGAACTGCTGCTTAAAAGCCTGAATGCTTAACCAGCCAAATGCTTAACCAGCCAAATGCTTCTAGTTTCTGGTCCTCACGCCTTATATACTTTTCTGCTTTCTACCATCACTCCCTAGGATTAAAGGCTGGCTTTCTGAGATTAAAGGCGTGAGTCACCATGTCTGGCTGTTTCCAATGTGGTCTTGAACTCAGAGATCCCAGATGGATTTCTGCCTCTGGAATGCTAGGATTAAAGGCATGTGCTATCACTGCCTAACTAGTGGCTTTTCTGTTCTCTGACCCCAGATAAGTCTATTAAGGTACACAATATTTTGGGGAACACAATACCATCACATTTAGGCCAAGACTTTTTGACCTCACCCAGAGAGAATGGAAAAGGTTGGCTGGCCTGAGTACTTCTTGATGAAGCTTTTTCTCTGAGAAGACTGCATTTAAGAAGCAGGCCTGGAGAAATGGCTCGGCAGTCAAGAGCCCTGGCTGCTCTTCCAAAGGACAAAGGTTCAGTTCCCAGCACCCACACAGCAGCTCATAACTGCCTGTAACTCAGGGTTAGGGGATCTGACACCTTCACACAGACATATATGCAGGCAAAACACGAGTGCACATGAAATAAAAATAAATTATTTTTAAAAACTATATTGAAATCCCACATAGCCTTATCATCCCTTCCATTACTGACATCCTGGGAAACCATATGCAACCAGAGTTCTGACATCACTACAGACCAGATCTGTAAGACCCCGACTACAACTCTCCATTTTCCCTGTGGACAGTGCTCTCCCTCCTCCATCACTCCTGGATTCCTATTACATCATTTAGTGAGAAGCACAGTGTGGTCCTCTCAGGTTTTTCTTTCTCTTGACACAATCCTCTGGAAATTCACCCCCACTGTTGCATGGGTCTTTTGTTGTTGTTGCTGTAGTTTTCCAGAGCATGAATGTACCATGCATCGTTTCCTCACACAAGAAAGGACAACTGGCTTGTTCCAGCTTGGAGCTGTTACAAGCAAAGCCACCACAAACGTTCACATGCAAAACGTCATGTGAACATAAGCTTTATTTCTGTGGGGTGAACGCACAGGTGCCCCCGGAACTGATGATGGTGTGTGCCTACAGTGAAACAAACCAGGGCCCCAGACTGAGGACGGCTGTGTCCCGAACCCTCTCCGCCAGCAGTGAGTGAGCTGTTCCTGTCGGCAGTTAGTGCGGCTGTTGTTTTTCATCTCAGCCATCTCGACAGGTTTGTAGTGATTCTTGACTACAGTGAAGTCTGCACTTAAAACAAAGCTAGTGATGTCAAAACAATTTTTATGTGTTACTTGCAATCTTGGCATCTTTTTGTTGAGATAGCTCTATTCATGTATTAATTAGATTTTTAGAGTTTGGTTCTGAGAATATTTTATACTGGTGTCCTGGTAGGTATGTGGTTTCAAAATATCCACCAGTGCATACTTTTAATTCTCTTAAAAGGCCTCAACGTGTCTAAATTGATTCTGGTGAAGTCCGATGTAGTACTATTTCTTTTTATGAATTATATTTTCAGCATTTCTCCTCCACTGCATTCAAGAGTTATAGACTTTAGTATCTGACTGTGATACATCTGGTACATAGTACTGTGGATTTGTTTGCTATGTTGATAAGCACTCACCTTCCTGAAAATGTGTACACTTATTTGTTTACTATGGTGACAGACACTCACCTTCCTGAAAATGTACTTACACAATATACACTTATACCTTTTGCCAAATTTTGGACATTCAGCTGTTATTTCTTCAGGTTCTTTTCCGTATTTCTTACTTGAAACCCAAACATTTTAGGTGTTCTCAGAGTCTAATCTCATGTATTTTTATTATTTTATGTGTATGGTGTTTTGCTTGTGTGTATGTCTACATATCACATGTATGCGTGGTGCTTACAGAAGCCCAGAGAGGGCGTCAGAGCTTCTGAAACTGAAGTCACAGATGGCTGTGAAGTGTCATGTGGGCATTGAGAATTGAACCCAGATGCTCTGGAAGAACAACCACTGTTCTTAACCACTGGGCCATCTCTCCAGCCCCTCATTTTATCCTTGTTTTAGTTGGGTTTTTGGTACCACTTTGGCCAAGGGGAGGCACTGTGGATGCTGCCTAATTATTTCTAGGTGGAATTAGAAGCTCATACTTGCTCCCTGGCCTCCACTGGCTCCTGAGAAGCAGGCTTTTGTGGGTACTTGGTTTTGATCTGTGCCAATTTGTGTTCCCAGCTTGCTGGCCTCTGCAGTCCCAAGACTGAGTGAGACATGTAAGGCAAACAGAGAACTAATTCCCTAGGCCTTCTGGGGCTCCTGAGGCCCTGCCACCTTTTGCTCTCCAGCCTCTTCTGTTGTTTTCTATGTGACAGCTGGAGTTTCAGTTGTACTTAGTGGGAAGAAAAAGGAAAGTATGTCTAGTCCGCCTTCCTGGGAGCAGAAGTCAGACTATGGAAGTTACAGTGTGGGACTTCCACATGCTTTCTAAGGTAGATAAAGCAACTCAGTCAGATGCTATAATTTTTCATTTCTTCTTCAAATTCCATACTTCCGAAACTCAACAGTCTTAGATTAGTTTTGAAGGTAACTAAGAACAAACTCCTTTTCGAATATTTACTCTCAAATGTTCACATTTATAAACAAGCGCACCGTTTCTCACACATGCTAATTTATAGCACTGGTTTTCATCTTCTAGAAGCCTTCCATTGAACTTTAAAAAAGGAACGCTGAAGCCTCATTTATAACGTATGCAGAATAAAAAGTGATCCAGGAAATGTGAACATTTGAATCAGGTTTGCATTTGCTAGCCAATCAAGTGGTCTCAACTGTGTCTGCATGGCATGGAGGCACTTCATCACAGGGCTTCTGCCCCCTTCCATCCCATCCTGTTCTCTGGAAACACCACACACACACACACACACACACACACACACACACACAGGGGGGAGGGAGAGAGAGACAACTGTACAGTATAATATACTTTTGTCTCACAGTGGGAGACCAACTGCAGTAACTAAGAATAAAATAGGACACTTGTAAGAAGTGTGTTTTAGTAGAAGAGCTCTTGTGGTAACACTTGGATGGTGCAGTTTAAAACTTACACACTGAAGGTCTGGTATTTTCCACTTCATCGTTTTGGGCCATGGCAGGCTGTGGTAACTGGAGCTGACGAGCAAACTGAGGGCAGGGCTTGGGTGGAGCCAAGGCTAGTGCCTGCCCCAGTCATTTCAACCAAGACCTGACTTAGAGAAGAGCAGCCTCCGCGCAAAGCTGACCTATCTTCAGACATGGAAAGGTTCAGGGTCAATTCCAGCTCTCGCTCCTACCGTTAACCTCTTTACCCTCGGCTCTTACACTTTAAATACTTGGAGAACTCCAGTGCACATCCTGCCCTGCCGCCACTCTTCTGCTGGAAGGGAGTGAACTGCCCCATGCGACAGCGGCCACTCAGCCGATGGCTTCTCATGGTGGATTTCAGTGGACTCGGGTGATGTCATCAGGGTGGTCTGCAGGAATGGGGGAAGCCTCTCTTCCTCCCAGGGTGAAGCTACCTTTTTATCGAAGTCACGGTCCCACATGTCATTAATAGTGCAGCCCGCTCCACGCATCAGAACAGCTCCAGTGCCGAAGAGTGACAGCATGTACCAGTCGGGAAAGCAGCCCGGTTCAGCCGCCAGACCGATGCTCCAGGTGCATGGCAAGTACAGCAGCCAGGTTCCTAGACAAAACCAGAACCACACGTAAAAACAGAAGGGACACACTGAAGATAGATACCTGCTGCATCTGCTTAACCACTGTCTTGGCTTCGGCTGCTGCCACAAACACCATGACCAAATGCAACCTGGGGAAGAAGAGTTTATTTGGTGTGACCATCCCTATCATGGTCATCACAAAAGGGAGTCAGGGCAGGAACTCAAGGCAGGAACCTGGAGGCAGGGACTGATGCTTACTGGCTTGCTCAGCCTGTTTTCTTCTATCACCATGACCATCTGACCAGGGTGGCACTGTCCCCAGTGGGCTGGGCCCTCCCACATCATTAATCAAGAAAACGTCCCAGGCAATCAGATAGACACTTTTCTCAGTTGAGGTTGCCTCTTCCCAGATGACTCCAGCTTGTGTCAAGTTGACAAGAACAACCAATACCCCCTCCCCCAAAAAACCCAAGTACATAGCACAATCACCACACCCCAAAAAGTATAATCAAAGTAGAACACCTGACAGGCCAATGCTTAGAATGGCAGCACTAGGGAGGCTAGGCAGGAAGACCAAGAATTCAAAGTAATGGGGTATGGTGGCACATGGCTTTAATTACCAGAGTTTCCTTAATCCAAGAGGCAGCAGATCACTTGGCCACACAGCAGGTTCAAGGCCAGCTGGGGCTACATAGTGAGACCTTATCTCAAGAGTTCAAGACTAGTCTGGTCTACACAGCAAGACCCTGTCTAAAACAAAACAGCAACTTCTCCCTAAGAAAACCTGAAAAAAACTGGAAAATAAGCCACATGTGGTGCTGTATATCTATCCTCTCTGTACTCAAGAGGCAAAGGCAGAAGGATCAAGTTGAAGGCCAGCCTGGTCTACATATCAAGTCCTAGGCTAACCAAGGCTACATAGTGAGACCCTATCACAAAAGCAAAATAAAGCCAAACAACCAACCAACAACAACAATAACCAAAAAAAAAAACCAAAAAAAAAAACAAAAGCAAAAAAAAAAAAAAGACAAAAAAAACCACAACCCATCAAATCAAGGGAAAATAAATCTGTAACTCAAATTACACTAAGTATTTACCCTAACACATAAAAAGCTCCCAGAAACAGAAAAGAAAAAGATCAGTAGTACAACTAAGAAATGGACCAAAGGGGCTGGGGAGACAGCTCAGCCATTACGCACACACCTGCTCAGGTCAGTAAAACCTTCCTCTGCTGTGGTCAGCACAGTCTGCTGAGCCGGTCTTTCGGGAAGGGCTCCTGCAGTGCAGGCTTTCTGTCCTGTACCATATGCACAGAGGGCTGATCTAATGCCTAACCAGTAAACTAGATGAGCTTGAACTAAATGGAAGTGTTATTACACAGGTCAGAGGCTTTACAAATGACCTTGGGTATGCTATTTCTAAAATGGAAGTCTGTCAACTACCTGTGTGTATCTTACCTGTTAAAGTCTAAAGGGTGTACAGAGTTGTTTTGTTTGATACAGGTCTTACTGTATAGTCCAGGCTGGCCTTGAATTCTCAGAGACCCTCCTGCTTCAGCATCCTTGGTGCTGGGATCATGACTGGCTTGATGGAAGTTTTACTTCCTGATTTAGGGATGTGAGAGGCGAAGGGCCAGGTGATGTACACCTCAATCCCAGCACACAGGAGGCAGAGGCAGGAGCAGTCTGCATTCAGGATCAGCCTAAGCTCCACCGTGAGACCACGTCTTAACATCCAAGAGCTGGGATGTGCAGCTCAGTGCTAGTGTTTGCCTGGCATGACCCAGGGCTCTGGATTATCCTACATGAAAATGGTCAGATTAAAGTCCCTAGAATGTTTAAACTGCTTATAGAGCAGAGGAGCAGTAAGAGACCCTCAGATAAAATCCTGAAGAAGTGTCCAGCTCAGAGCCTGAGTCCTGGTTACCTTGGGCAGACACACACTTAGAAAACCTTATCTAAACCATGAGCAACAGGTAACATTTACTGGGTGCTCATGAAGTACTAGCCAGCAGTCTAACTCTCAACAGCATGTCCTAAAAAAGTATTACTCATAATGCCACCTTACAGATGAAAGAACAGAGCGAGGCACATGAAACAACTGCTCCTGTATGCAAGGGCAGAGCTCACACGGGACGGAGGTGTAGCTGAGGCCAAAAAGACAAACTACTTGTCACTATTTGCTTGGTGTAGCTAGAAATGAAGTCACCACTAAACAGTCTTAGGCTACATAACACCCAGAGCACAGTGTCGCAAGACCTTGGTCACAAGTCCACATGATGATTATGAGCTCAGTCACTGATAGGCACCTGGAGTGCTCCCTAAAGATGAGGCAGCTCTTGTAGACCGAAACGCCAGGAGACCACCACTTGTAAGGGGGCAGACACTAGTCCTAATGTATCTGAGGGCTTACGTCTCAATTTCATCTGAAAACAAGGAAAAAGAACATCCACCTCACCGGGTTTTAATGAGATGACAGTATTAGGGCCGATGGTCATGAAAGAGAACTTGGAGCTAATGTGAGCTACAAGTACTCTGCCAGTCTACAAGCAGAATGGACTAACCACCTACATTAAGATGCATAACATACGTAAGTGCGGCTACAGCTTCCTCTAATCTGTAACTTCCGAAGTTATAACACAGATCACAGGTCACAGCACGGAATATGGCTTATGGATTCCAGGCACGGGCGTCAGGAGCTTTCAGAAAACACTTCTGGGTCTCACGAGAAACAAAAAGGCACGGATTCTCTTTATTACACTAACTTGAACTGTGTGGTCTGGAGGAGAATGTCCCCCACAGCCTCTGGCATTTAACAAGTGGCTTCTTCAGCGGACGGTGCTGTTGGAGGTTTAGGAGGTGCAACCTTAGAGGACCAAGTGTCCCTGGAGTTTAAAGACTCCACACCGCCATTCAGGGTGCTCTCTGCTCCCTGCTGGCGTTCCAGATGGAAACTCCCAGCTTCTGTCCAGCCGCAGCTTGCTGCCACGCTCCTCCACATGATGGACTCTCACCCTCTGCAACTGTCAGCCCAAATAAACTCTTTCTTCCACAAATTGCCTTGGTCATGGTGTTTTACCACAGCAAAAGGAAGGTAACTAATACAGGGACTGAAAGATAGAGGGCATAATTTACCCAAAGCCACACTGGTTAAGATGGAACTCTAACCCAGCAGTCTGGCTGAACTTTAAGTCAAAAACTTATTTCTCATACCTAAATCTCAATGCACACGGACATTCTACTTCTTCTGCCCTCCTGATTCCAGGAGCATTCTTTCTGTCTTCCCTGTGACACCTTCATCCCTTACGGTTACTCTGTGAAGAAAGGTGTGGAGGTGGTGAGAAGCCAAACAGGTCACAGGCGGAAATGTTCATTAAGAAAGGGAAAACTCTCTGGGAGAGGAAATAAAATGGTCAAATTCTGAAGGGGTTGGGCAGAACAAACTGCCTGTGCAGACTAAGCCTATGATTCTCTAGTAGAGAAGGGGAAATGCCACAGCCAATTTGGTGGAAAGAGTGCCCCCTGGTGAAACCCGAAATAATCCAGGTTGTCCGGTGAGAAGCCCAGTGGTAGCCCAGAGCGCTTGCCTTGAGTTCCACCCAAGGACTGGAAAACAACAGAACTTTGTTACTCCCTTCTCAAAAACAACAAAGTCTATGGTCTATGAAAGTAACAAACTATAATACCAATACAGTAAAACAGTAACTGTTCCACTGACTTATAAGAAGAGCATTATAAATATTAAATCAGGAATTCTACTGTCAATTACTGCTCCGGACACATGGTAGGGGCCCAAACCATTTGTGTGAATTCTATGCAGTAATCATCCTATTTAGCATCAAAACATGCAAGCCAGTATCTTAAGATACTTAACACATATGACTATAAAGACAATTTTCTCGACTAATGCTAATAAAGGCAGTAATAGTGCCCTTATATGCAGGCACGATTCAAACTAGTTATCATGGTGTAGATGGATGTTAAGGATAACTTTATAAGGTCAACATTAGCACTTCCCTTTTATAGATAAAGAAACGAGGGTGTGGAGACATGAAGTAATTTAACCACAGTCCCTCCACTGAATGGAGTAAAGGCTCAAAGAGGTCTGGCTCTCAACTTGGCTCATAACCATTTTAGAGTCATGTTACAAGGTAGAATGCACAGCCACTAGAATAATGATGTTTAACTGTGCAAGCAGAAACAACGGCAGCTGCTGAGCTGTCCTGTAAGTCTATCCTGCAGCTTTGTCACCCAGAATCTAAGAACAGGATTATAAATTGCTTGTGTAAACCTTGAATTACACAACACTCTAATAACGGCAGGCCGACCTTTCATTTATAGGCTTTTGTATTTTAATCTCTGATTGCTAAAATTCAGTGCTTGAATCCCAAACAGCAAGCAAACACATTCAGAATATCAAAAGTGAGGCCCCTCCATACTTTGTCACCTGGAAGGCTGAGGCAAGCTATGGAGCTTGAGGCCAGCCTGGAGTACAAAGCCAAGTCCTTGTCTCAAACAAAACAAAACAAGACAAAACAAGGCATGGTGGTGCACACCTGTAATCCAAGCAATTGGGAAATGGAGGCAGGAGGGCAGAGTTCACGGCTGGCCTCAGGTGCATAATGGGACCCTGTCTGAAAGCCAAACACTGAAATCCAATAGGGACACTTTGGGAGTTCTGGATAGGATGAGAAGCAAACAATTTAGACATCTGGATGCACTTCCACACACTGGAACTGTACCTATCAACATCTAGATTAGCTCCAAGTCAGCCTTGACTTCTTCTGTCACCCACTTTCTCCTGTCCAGCCTGTCTCCCATTGTTTTCTAGACCTTTCTGGTGTTGAGGGTCGGGATCATATTCTTAATACATGACATGTTTTCGTTTAGTTTTTTTGTTTTTTCATACTTCCCTAGGTCATCAATTGTCTCTTACAACCAGAAACATTCTTTGAAAGCTGGTAGTTTCCCTAGCTTTCTATCACTAAGGCTGAGTAAGTTCATTTACTGGGCTGTGCTCAGGAACGCCTCCGCGCTTACGGAGCTTATATTGTATCACAGCCGTCAACAGTGCGTAAGTTAGGTAAGCACTACGATGAAGAGGAGAAAAACAGACGGGGTCATGGAGAGGTGATTCTGTTAGGTGACAGGCAATCCGGAAGCGCGATACTGGCTGCATCAAATGCACTACATCTTCGCAACCCGTGATGCAGAAAGAAAGCCCGGTACCAACACTAGGTCCTCCTCCTCTTACGAGGAGCCTCGCTTTCTTCAACACTTTGTGCCTCTCGGGCCTTACAGGATTGGAGACAGGATCGAAAACTAACCAATGCAGAACTTCTGCAAAGCCGCAAAGCACCACGCCTGGGCTTCGAGACAGCAAAGGCGCGCTAGATCTCATCTCAACAGCGTCAGCGGCACACACGTTTATCGCGGCCACGGTCCGCCTCCGGGTGTCTGACCCGGGCTCTGAGCGTGGGACAATCTGCGGGTCCCCGGCTCAAGTCCTGACCGGGTCCCCGCGGGCCTGGCCCCCACGGGGCGTGCAGCCGCGGCCGGGTGGCTCGGCAGCTCCAGGGCGCGCCGCCCAGCCCGCCGCACTCACCGATGGGCTTGTCCAGGCGCATGAGGCGCAGGTAGGGCTGCAGGGGGCGCGGCGCCGAGTTCACCACGGCCGCGGCCGACAGGCTGAGCGCGCGCCCGCGCGGCGCCCCCGGGGCCCGCTCCCGCCGGTCCCGCACGCCCGACGCCGCGGCCGTGCGCGCCGGGGCCAGACAGAGTCCGCGCGGGCCCCGCAGCCACGCCGGGGCCACGGCCCGCAGGCCCGGGGCTAGCCCTCGGCCCAGCAAGGCCAGCATGGCGCCGAGGCTGGTCGCCGCCCGTGACGTCATCCCAGGGCGACGTGCCGCGGGCGGGCGGGCATGCGCAGTGGTGTGGAAAGGCTGTTTCCTGGTAGATGGGTGGGTAGGAGAGTCGTTGACGTGTGTGTGTGCGCGTGTGCGTGTGCGTGTGCGTGTGCGTGTGCGTGTGTGTATGTGTGTGTGTGTGTGTTTTAGGCTGCCTGCATTACCGTGTATGTGTGTTGTGCCCATGTGTCAGGTTGCCTGCATCTAGGTATGTGCATCCCGTGCATGCCTAGTGCATGCCTAGTGCCCACGGAGGCCAGAGGAGGGCGTCGGATCCCCTGAAATTGGATTTTTATGGATGATGCCGAGCCATGTTGTTGGTGGGAATCTAACCTGGGTCCCCGTCACCGCTGAGCCGTCCCTCCAGCTCCAGGTTTCTTAATGAACTCGAAAGGACAGTATTTATATGGAATAGTTGTACCACAAAAAGGAAAGTGTAAGTCCAAAGATGTTAACCACATCCGGATGTTCACTTTCTGAAGTTAAAAGAGAACCAAGAATCATATAAATTCAGATTTATTTTTTTAATTAAGGGAAATTCTTGTTTTCTTTTTCTTTTTTCAAAGCTGAGGACCGAACCCAGGACCTTGCGCTTGCAAGTGCTCTACCACTGAGCTAAATCCCCAACCCTTTTTTTTTTAATTATTTTTTTAATTACACTCATGATATTCATTAATTACACTCATGATATTAATTACATTCGTGGTATTCATTGATTACACTCACAGTATTCATTCAATAATTATATTTATGATATTAATTTATTAATTGTATTGATTTATTACATTCATGATATTATGTCCTGATTCTACTGTCCGTTTGTGGGACTTTTCCATCTCACAAAACAGAGGTTCTGAATTAGGAAATCATTGCTCTATATTCCTTTCTTCTCCATCTTGAGATAATGGGAGACAGGAGTTCTTTGTGCAGCTCTGGTTGGCCTCAAACTCACAGAGATCCACCTGCCTCTGCCACCCTGAGTGCTGGGATTAAAGCAAAGGTGCGTGCTACCACCACTCTGCACGCTGTCTTTATTTATTTGTTTGTTTGTTTGTTTATTTATTTTGGTTTTTTTCGAGACAGGGTTTCTTTGTGTCATTTTGGTGCCTGTCCTGGATCTCACTATGTAGACCAGGCTGGCCTTGAACTCATAGAGATCTGCCTGGCGCTGCCTCCCGAGTGCTGGGATTAAAGGTGTGGGCCAACGCCACCTGGCTATGCTGTTTATTCTCAAACACCCTTTTAGGTAGCAGAGGTTCCCACCATGCCAAACACAAGGCACTTTTACACTTGCACACTATTTCCAATTGCCTGGCGTTCCCATCACAAAACTTAAAATTCAAAAGGCATTGCGAATGCTTTCTTTTCTGTTTTACAGGGAAAAGATGGTAATGCTATTTTTTTATTTTGCTTAATTATTTTATTCTATTATGATGTTAAAAACCCATCAGCTTTTTTGAGTCTCAAACCCATTTCAATCACCTTACTCGGTGGTGGTATATACATTAGAGAAGACAGAAGAACACCAAATAGTTACTAGCATGAGGCTGGAGCTCAGGAGTCACCACAGCTCTCTTTCCTCTTCTGTTAACCTCACAGAGGTGTCCAGCCTTTTGCCATTGTGACATGATGTTCATGGCCTTCCATGGGTTGTGTACGTGAGCACACACACACACACACACACACACACACACACACACAATACATATAATAAATGTTTTTTAAAAGAAGAAAGTAACCATTTTTGTTTCAGCCACAAAACTCACATGCCCTGACAAGTTTCATCCCTGGACATTCATTTTTTTGTGGAGATGTTATGAACCACAAGGATGAAATAAATGATGAAAATCATTGGAACAGTATGATACAGTGCAGATTAAAAGCTAACAGGCATAGGAGCTTAAATAGTCGCACTAACAGGGCAGACAAGCATTTTCCCTAAGAAACCTTAAGAAACTTTAATATTACTACATTTAACACTCTGTGACAACCTTGAGCACTGGTCTTCATACAACCATGCTTTCTTCATATAACTATCCACAATTAGTAGCAGCTTACCAGCAGTTTATATTGCATATGCTTCTGCATATGCCTTTAAACTTTTCTTCCTTTATAAAAATTATCTTTCTTATTTATTTATTTATTTATTTATTTATTTATTTATTTATTTATTTATTTATTTAGGCTGGCTGGCTGGCTGGCTGGCTGGCTGCACCTTGTAGCTCTGGCTGGCCTGCAGCTCTCTATGTAGACCAGGCTGACCTCAAACTTACTGAGATCTATCTACTCTGCCTCCCCAAATGCTGGGATTAAAGTAAAGCCCATGCTACCATGCCCAGCTGCCTCAATAATTTAAAAAAGATTGTATCTAGGTGTGGTGATGCATGCCTGGAATCCAAGCACTTCGGAAGTGGAGGCAGAATCAAGAGCTCAGGTCATCCTTAGCTACATGGGAAATTTAGCCTGGGCTGTGTGAGACCTGTTGTTTTTTAACCAAGATATATTTATTATTTGCTTGTAGCTGGTGGAAGGTGTGTGTGTGCCTGTGTACGTTATTGTGTGTATTTAAGTCAAACGTGGGGGTCCTAGGGATTGACCCAAGGTCATCAGTCTTGGTGGTAATCATCTTTACCCAATGAGCCATGTGTTAACAAAATAGTAAATTAAAAAAATACTTTTAAAGAGGAAACATGTCAACATAAAACCACAACTCTTACCTCATCTGGAATATAAGTTTATTCTCAGCCAGATATGAGTGACCATGGCTCAAGAACATGGATTCGGATTATCCCAAAACTATGTTTCAATGTAAAAATAATGAAGCAGAATGAAAGGAGGTAATAAATCAAGGAATTTGATAAATACATTGTGGGGATGTCATAGGTGAGTTAGAGCAAAGAAGAGAAACTGGTATAGGTTGTAAATGGCGTCTATGACGTAATTTTGGCGTCTATGGCATCTATGATGTAATTTTGGATTGGGGAACTAAGTGAATGCACTCAGGCTTTATGTGATGGTTGAAAGGATGTTAGGTCAGATACAAAGGTTAGCACTGAGTGATTAGTAAAGGGACTAAAGATAGCCCAAGATGATTTGTCTCTAGATCTGTAACATTCCAACTCTCCACAGTCATGAAGTTCTAATTTATAAGCCTGGTAGGCTCTTTAACATAGTTTTAGCTTTTTCAATAGGGGTTTAAATTTACACAGGCAGTGCCTTCTCAGGTTTCAAATATCATTGTTTTTTTGAGTATTCAAAAATCAAAATGCTGAGGCAACACCTCCCTCCCTCTTTGTGTCTCCTCTCCCCACCCCCATACCCCCCCTTCGCCGAGAACTGGGCCCGTGGTCGCCCACCGCCTGAGATCTGCAAGCTGCATGCCCACGAGTGCCCACTTGGACTTTGGCTGTCAGAGACAGCAGCAATGACATCCAAATGGAGCGCCACCGCATCTTGGTATTCTCACCCAGTATATGCAAGATACTGGCGACATTATCATCATGCAATGTTTTGGATGCGAAGCCACCAGAATGCCTACAGAAAGTCCCGGGATTCCCATTTCATGTCCCCATGGTTCTCTCCTCATGGAGTTCTTCCGTGGAACTCTCTTGCTTATGAGGCTAGGCATCCATGGAATGTTCAAGGCCAGCACATGGCCTGGCAGGAGCCTCCTACAGTGTTTCTCGTCTCCAAAGCTCTGGGCAGCCTCTGTGGGAAAGCAGTAGAACCCAGGCCTCCCCCAGAGACGATGAAGCCCCGCATGAAGAGGAAGAGATGGAGTCGGATTCAGATGACGAAGTAGAATGCGACGTGAGCAGCATGGAAATCACCGAGGAGCTCTGCCAGTACTTTGCAGAGACCGAGAGGCACTGAGAAGGTGGCGACAATAGCAGTTAGACGCGGAGCGCCTGGAAGACTATGTGAACGCCGACCACGGCCTGTACTACAACCATCACCGGTCAGCGGAGCCCCCAGCCGAGAAGCCCGGGGAGCGGCGCCGAGCCGAGATGCAGCGCCTGTATGGGGACAGTGCCCCCAAGATCCTGGCCATGGAGGCTGCTGTGCAGCTGAGCTTTGACAAGTACTGTGACAAAAAGCAGCCAAAATACTGGCCTGTCATTCCCCTCAAGTTCTGAGTCCCGGGCACAGGGACCCTAGGGAATGCCTCCAGAACCCTCTTACTTTTGGATGTGTTCTCTTCATCTCTCCTGGGCGTTTTTCAGAGAAAGAGGCCCATACACTGACACAATGGATACAGTCTGTCAGCCACTTGGAATTCTGTCAGCAGGAGGTGTACTGTTGCCAACACAAGGAATGCCATGAAGCGATAATCATGTATATTGTACCGGCTCTTGATTTGCTCTCCAATAGTTCATTGAAATTCTTGCCTAGAGATACTGTCTAGTGGTTTGCATTTGTATTTCCTTCTTTAAACCTTCCTGGATATCACAAAAGCCTTAAGGCACATGTCATCTTTTTTTTTTTAGACTAGTTCTCATATAGCTCAAGCTGGCCTCAAACTCTTAAATCCTCCTGCCTCCACCTCCCAACCGCTAGCTTACAGGTATGTGCCCCATTCTGGGCTCCGATCCACATATTCTCACTGTAACCTTTTGGTTCCCTCTGAAAAGGAGGCAGGTATACAGTAAGACAAATGCCACTTGTCACTCGGCTAGCTGTCAGCCTGCATGCTCTATAAAAGGCCTGAAAGTAGCCGGGCGGTGGTGGCGCACGCATTTAATCCCAGCACTCTGGGAGGCAGAGCCAGGCGGATCTCTGTGAGTTCGAGGCCAGCCTGGGCTACCAAGTGAGTTCCAGGAAAGGCGCAAAGCTACACAGAGAAACCCTGTCTCGAAAAACCAGAAAAAAAGGCCTGAAAGTAAATACTTTGGGCTTGGCAGGCCATGTGGTCTATCTCGTGACTGCCTAGCCCTAACTTTATAGCATAAAAATGACCATGGATACTGAGTAAACAAGTGGATGTGACTCTATTCCAATAAAACTTTATTTGTAAAAAAAAAAAAAAATCAAAATGCCTCATCCTACTTTTATGATTTGTGTGTGAGGTGGGGAGGCACACAGGTACCCCTGCATGTGTGGAGGTCAGCTCTTTGTGGAGTCAGTTCTCTCCTTCCAACTTTCTGTGGGTTCCAGGGATAGAACTCAGGTTGTTTGTACTTTAAGCTATTTTATGTCATTAGGAAGAGATCTGTAACAGTATGCTGATCACGGGAAATGACTAAGATTCTGTGTCCACTTCTTGTGAGCATCAAGTGAGATGAGATGGATACAGCTGAAATAGCTTGTGGCTGTCACGGTGAGGGTTCCGGGACAGAGTTATACAATGTAAGTTACGTGAATGCTAAAGGAGGTGTTGACCTTCATGTCTGACTGGGTCTTCACAAACATGAACGTCCGTCACCTAGAAAGGAGAGTTAGGCTAGAGCAGCCAGAGCGACGAGCACACGAAAGCATGGGAGCAGAAGGCGCACGCACATGCGTGCTCAGAATTCCCACTTTGTGAGCCTGGAGGGCAGAACTGGTGAAGTGGCTAGGGTTAAGGCTGATGGAAAGGTCTGTAAGAAGTGGAAAGCCATTTGAGTATTTCCAGCAAGGCCGGAGAGCAGGTGGCTCAGGGGTTAAGAGCACTGACTGCTTTTGCAGAAGATCCGAGTTCAGTTCCCAGCACACATCAGGTGGCTCCCAATCATCTGTAACTCCAGCTCCAGGAGGATGAGATGCTCCTGTCCTCTGAGGGCACCTGCACCTTCACACCTTCCCCTCCCCTCAACGTAGTAAATCATGAAAGTGTTTGAGAAAGTCAGGGTGAATGAATGACTCAGACGTTGCTATAATCATACAAGTGAAAAATTAAGCATTAAGTTTATTCAGTGGAAGAGGAACAAGGAAAATAGGTAAGTCCGGACTTTATGACTGAAGTAGGAAATTATGTTTATGCCTATGGTTCCTTTTCTTCAGAGCCAAGAACTTGGATGTTGGGGAGGATGAACTAATACAGGTAGGTATACAGAAATGGTGAAGGGAAAGACTTCACCCATTCGTTCATTCACTCATTCATTCATTCATGGTGCAGTGCCGAGGATCAAACCCAGGGCCTTCAGTCTGTTCTAGGCTAGCATTTTTCCAGTAAGTCACAGCACAGCCCATCAAAACCAGCCTTTCACATGTAAGAACCTGTAAGCTTTAGCTTTCTTAGAAGAATAACCATGCAAATTAAGGCTATAAAATTAGTTTATTTCAAATGTGAAAATGTAAAAACTGCTTGCATAAAAGTTTGAGAGTATTGAAGCATCGAAACTTTAAGGTCTATTTTAATCAATGTACTCAAATTCAATTGAGATAATATTCACAGCAGACACAAACATGTAGAATTTTAATCCTTAAGAGGATTAAAATCCTGGGGGAAATACATTCTGTTACTTGATCAGAGCACAGGACTGTAATGTCCAGTGATGTGGACCCCACCGAACCTCCCAGAGGAGGGTGGCTTGATGACAATTATAGGCATCAAATGGTCATGGATGGTGACTGGGAAAATGACCGTAGACCTATTCCTGGCCAGTAGGACTTGAGACTTGAAGAAAGGCTTGCTGGGAGAACCTCCAGGAAAGGTATCTTCAGGTCTGTGAAGGAATCACTCATCTTCTTCCTCTGGTTGCTACCAGATCTCAATGAACCTGTAGATCAGTCACAGGCATCATGTGACCAGGCCGAGAACAGAGCCAGTGCTACAGACAGGGGCAGAGCAGGTGAAAGCCGCTGACCCATGGTGTGCCCAGCTGTTGACCCTGCTTCACTTGAACTTCTTATGTGGGCTATAAATGTCCTCATTTAGTGGTCTCTGTTACTCACAGTGACGTCAAAGCTTCCCAAGCGAAGCAAGAACTAATGGTATAGAAAAAGTGAACACTGGGATGATTATGACATGTCAGGGGTTTCCTAAAACTTCTCTGTCAACCAACCATCTCTTTTACAGTCATTTCCAAACTATGTCACCCCTTTCCTCAAGTGTTGTCACTGGTTTTTGTTTTTTGTTTTTGTTTGTTTGTCTGCTCTTAATACTACCCCACCCGACCATCTGTCCTTTCACAGATGGTTTCTGAAAAACAGAGAAGAGGCATGGGGCCAGTTCTCTTCCTTTTAGTTCCTCTCAGGTGTGAGCAGATGTATGTCTTTTCTAGGCAGTGTGAAGTTGTGGCAATGAGCCTTTCCCTGCCGGAACTCCAGAGAAGCTCCTGAAGGACAGACTGGACAGTCTTCTAACCAAAATAATAATAATAAAAACAAAGCTTTAAAAAAATCACAACATATCCTTCACTTATTTGCCTCTTGTTCATATCGAAGGTATTCCTATACATATTTAATAACCCTCAAAATAGTGCATGCAAAATGCTAGGCATCATTTGGCACACGGCGCCATTCCCTGCCATTACCTGCGGTGTCTGACTTAGATGAAGTCACACTGGCGCCATCACTGAGGCATGCCCCCGTCCCTGAAGGCTCTGGAACTGAGAGGCCTTCCTACAGACCGCTAGAGCTTTGCTTTACTCTCATGAATAACACCCCTGAACTCTTTCATCTCGGGGCTACTGTATGCCTTTTATTTTCATAAACAAGCAGCAATCTTGGCATTTCTTATGACAAAAAACCCATAGGAAAAGGCAGGCATGCCCAGGGAGGTTCCTGGGCGGAGCGGTTTCTCTGTTAAGGCTGGCAGAGTCTGGTCATCCACCATGTTCAGGGTTTCACCATTCAGCTGGACAGATCTACGGAAAGGAGAGACAGACCTGAGTTGGGCAGGTTGTGCATGCACTGTGGCCTCTGAGAAAGCTGTGAACTAATTTTAAACCAAGGAGGACTTCTGTGGCAGCGTGAGTTATATAATTTGTATTTCCGCACTAGGTGAGATTAGGTGTCTGACCAAGGCAAACTTAGAGCCACAGAGGGAGAGAAAGTAACTGGAGCAGAGCTCGTCCGGCCCCCAAGCCTGCAGCAGTACTGTCTGGCTTTTTACAGAAACATGCACAAACTATGCACCTGTTTTATCTCTTTTTCCAAGATGGCGTCACATACATAGCTCAAGCTGGAACTTACTGTGCCACCCTGGCCGGCCCCAGACTCCCAGTGATCTTCCTACCTCCTCTACACCTAGGTTCTTTATCTTTTTCTGAGGTGATTTTTGTTATTTGTAAAAACTGATAGGATTGATGAGAGTTATGTTTATGCCATATATAGAACACAGGTGACACATGTATAAGTCATCACCATGCCTGCGTACAGTAAGCACTATGGAAATGTTACGTATTGCCGTTATTTTCATATGCATGAACATAACAAGCCAGGCCTGTAATCCTAGCACTGTCAGGAGGTGGAGCCAGGGGTTCACAGTCATCCTGACTACACAGCATATTCAAGGCCACAGGAGACCCTATCTCAAAAACTCCTAAAACAAAAGTAACCCATTACATCATCCTACTTTTAACACCTCAACATATTTTCCATCTTTCTATGCATATAAACACATTTTACTTTAATGATTGTCCTTATGCATATGAGGGTTGTGTCTACATGCCAGAAGAGCATCAGCTCCCATTATAGTTGTGAACCACCATGTGGCTGCTGAGAATTGAACTCAAGACCTCTGGAAGAGCAGCCAGGGCTCTTAACCTCTGAGCCATCTCTCCAGTCCTGTATATATTTTCTTAAAACTTATTTTTCATTTACTACATCCTCATGTTTGTTCATGTCATACAGTATTCATCCACTGTATCATTTTAGTGACACATAGCACAGGATTCTGTGCTGTGAATTCATTAGTGCATTTACTTCATTCTCTACTTCTAGATATTTTGTTTCCATGGGGGTGCTATCCTGTGCTTTTCCTTCTTTTTTCACAGGTTCTTTCTCTGTAGGTCTGGCTGGCCTGGAACTCACTATGTAGACTAGGCTGGCCCCTAACCTGGGAGCCATCCTCCTGTTTCTGCCTCCCCAGTGCTGGGATTATAGGTGTGCACCATCATGCCTAGCTTGCACTGCTCATGTTTTAAAAGCCTTTTCACCTCTTTTCTAAGACTGGATGGATCTCACCATGTAGCTCTGGCTGTCCTGGAACTCACTCTGTAGCCCAGGCTGGCTTTGAACTCACAGAGATCCCCCTGCCTCTGCCTCCCGAGTGCTGGAATTAAAGGTGGGCATCACTATGTCCTGCTCCACCTTCTGTCCTTACGAGGGTCAGTGGGTAGGAACTGGGTTCCACATAACCTTTGTGAGAAGCTCAGCACCTAGTCCCACAACTCAAGACATACTAACAACATGCCACGATTGTGCCAGCGGCTACCACCAAGGCTATTCTGAGGTGGATTCAGTCCACAGGCTTTGGTTTTGTTTTTACACTCACATATCACATCAAGTTTATATAAGGAAGCAGAGGAAATATGACCATCTTCAGGAAACCACAAGTAAAAATAGGTCTTGAAAGATATCTCTGAATATTGGTAGTAAAAGCACTCAGCATGAACTGAAGGGCTGTTTGAGAATGCCTACCAATGCCAGGCGGTGGTGGCACACGCCTTTATCCCCGCACTGTGGAGGTGGAGGCAGGTTGAGCTTTGTGAGTTTGAGGCCAGCCTGGTCTACAGAGCAAAGGCCTACTGAAGTCCTAGGATCGATTCAGTGCTTTGCTACCTCAACTTGAAGGTAAGTTTGATACTGTGAATTAATAGTGCTGTGTAAGACAGGAACACAGCGAGATTCCACCTGCTCAGGCTGTGGTGTTTAACCAGCTCTACAAATGTGCCCTGAGGGACGTGGGTTTCAGTGGATTCAGCAGTGAGAGTGGGGTTTCATCTGAGGGAAGTAACTGGCTTCATGTTTTGAAGACAGAAACAGGAGGATAAGGAATAGAAGACAGGTCTGTTGGACTGCAGGTGAGATAAAGGTTTAAAGAACTAGTAAGCCGCAGGTTTGGCAGAATTGAGGAGCCTTGGAAAAATTCACCTGAGATAAATACATAAATACTGTTCAAATACTTTCATTCAAGGCTGGTGCGTCAGCTGACAGCCTGATTCTGGTTCCCCAGACCCCCATGCTGGAACTTCCGCATGCTGCCCTTTGACCTCTGCACTCGGGAATGCACCCAAAATGTACTTAGAAACAACAGAAACAATTTACCAAGAAGCTGTTTCCAGCCATTTTCTTACTCTATCCACCCCTCCCCCCAAACTACTGCAGTGCTGTGGGAGAATCCCGCCCAGCTCTGTGTGGTGTGGCTATTCCACCCACACGCCCTTACTAGATCAGAAGGATGGTTCTGTGCCACTGGCTATCAGTATCTTCGGAACAAATACTCTAAATGTGGAAGTACTCCACACGTGATAAACACCAGCCACAAACCCTTTATCTACAATGGTGTCCTGCTTGAGAGATATGCTGGGGCAGTGGTGGCACAAAGCTCATGGGAGTCACCAACCAATAACTGATCTGACTTAAGGCCCGCCCCACGAGATGGGACCCATATCGACACTGCTTGGGTGGCCAAGAACCTGAGACTAGATAGCTAGCCCAGGGACCTAGGGCAGAACCGAATAATACTAATCTAAAAAAAGAAAAGAAAATGTAGTGATGAAACAGCTCCTAATGATATTCTCTCTACTCATTGACCAGTGCCTTGTTCAGCCATCATCAGAGAAGCTTCCTCCTGTATGGGACACATACAGAGACCCACAGCCAGGCATTACACAGAGAGTGAGAGACCTGGGAACACTCAGCCCTAAAGGGGACGTCTCCATCAAATCCTTTCCCTCAGAGCTCAGGGAACCCCATGAGGAGAAAGAGTAAAGAGTGTAAGAGCCAGAGGGGATGGAGACACCAAGAACACAAGGCCCTCTAAATCAACACGAGCAAAGCTCATGTGAACTCACAGAGACTGAGGCAGCATGCACGGGGCCTGCCTGCACGGGTCTGTGCCAGGTCCTCTAGGCGTATATCATGACTTCCAATCTGGTGTTTCTATGGGGTCCCTGAGTGTGTGAACAAGTGGGTCTCTGTGGAAGCCCACAGAGATTTCCTAGTGAGATCTGAGCTGGCTTTACCCAGCAGAGCTGCATAGGGGATGGATTGACCATGTGCGTGGTTACCAGGTGTTTGGAAGGGTCTGCACGTGGCTGAGCTAGGGGGAGGTCTTTTGCTCCACCCCTTGGCATTCCTTTAAAAAACCCTTTAGGAGCAGGGTGGTGGTGGTGGTGCACGCCTTTAATCTCAGCACTCTAGCACTCGGGAAGAAGAACCAGGGGGATCTCTGTGAGTTCAAGGCCAGCCTGGTCTACAGAGCAAGATCTAGGACAGGCACCAAAACTACACAGAGAAACCCTGTCTCGAAAAACCAAAAACCAAATGACAACAATAAAAAAAACAAAAACAAAAACAAAACTGGAGAAAAAAAAAACCCTTTAGAAGAGACAGAAGGACCAGTGGATAAGGATCCAGGCCCTCCCAAAGTTATCCTGTGTTTCTAGCTGTCTCCCCCGTCTATATTTCTATCGAAATCTCTTTTCTCTCACTCCTCAAGAGTACCCTGAGGAAAAAAAGTGGGGGTGGGCCCCTCACAGATCTCTGAGCTTTTCAACTTTTCTTCTGTTGGTTTGTCCAACTTTGATGTGATAGTTTTTGTTTATCTTATAGTTTATTTTGTTATATATTTTTTTTAAAGGAATGAATGGAAACCTCGCCACCAGGGTAAATGTTAACAACTGAGCTGTCACTTGCTGGGAGAGAGAAATGAGTTTTCTTCCATAGAGAGACACACCAACCTCTCCAGGACAGGCCTCATGTTCAGGAAGAGCTGACAACATATAGCGAACTCCACAGCTTTTTGTGTGCTTTTATTTGGATATAGTTTGGTGGGGTTTGTTTGTTTTCTTTTTGAGTGTGGCCTTATTTTGTTTTCCTGGTCTTGGGGAGTTTGTTGTTATACTGGGTTTTTGTTCTTTTGAGAAAGAATCTAAAGCTGAGTGGGCAGGGCGAGGATTCGAAAGGACTTAGGGGAGGGGAAGAATATGATCAAAATATATTTAAATTTAAAAAATGTTTTAAATAATAAAAAATATAAAAAACAAATAATCGAGCCGGGCGGTGGTGGCGCACGCATTTAATCCCAGCACTTGGGAGGCAGAGCCAGGCGGATCTCTGTGAGTTCAAGGCCAGCCTGGGCTACCAAGTGAGCTCCAGGAAAGGCGCAAAGCTACGCAGAGAAACCCTGTCTCGAAAAACCAAAAAAATAATAAATAAATAAATAAATAAATAAATAAATAATCTAAATACACTGACTGGATCTTGATATGTGAAGATATTTGGGATTACAGATTTTCTTCTAAGATAACTACTAGTTTGTGTCCATATCCTACATTGTCCTCTTCCATGAGTTACAGCTGTATAAATAAGTATTCACATATAGAATTTATGAAATAAAAATGTTAGAATGTAATAGTTACCTCCTTCCCCCCGCCACTGAAAAACCCTCTCTATTCTGATAAATGCCAATAAACTTACATAAAGTTTGCAATCAACAAGAAAAATGACTTACTTGGAAAGTAACCCATCAGGTCCAAAAGGCCTTAGAAGGTACTTGTCCACTGGCTTGTTAAACAGGTGATATGGCAACTTCAAGTTCTTGGTGACATTATGGAGGTTCAAGGCATACAGAGTTAAATCTCCTTCCCGATACCTTGGGCTAAAAGCAAACAGGTTAATTCAGTCACATATCTGTCTGACTTACACACTGAAGAACTAGAACATTCACGCAATCAGAGATACTGAGTACCATATTCATATGGTGGTGGGATGTATTAGCAGCCTTTCCAAGGATGATGTTAGGCCAATCTTGTGGCCCTATTTTGAAAACAAGAAAAGTACTGTTCTTCACATCACCACCTCCTGAGCCAGAAGGCTGAGAGCTTTGCTCCTTTGCCATATTGAGCTCCAGAAGGCCATAGCCAGACCACATGTTTTTATATATAGGAAGGATAATGACAATCTTGATGATACTAAGATCTATAGTGAATTCCAGTTATAAACAATACAAACGAGCTATTCCTAGTCTAATAAAAAGACTAGCCAGGAGGCTGGTCAGAGCATGGGCTGCTCTTCCGGAGGACTAGGGTTCAGTCCCCATAACTCACAACATAACTGTTGTAATGCCAATTTCAGGAGATCCAAAGCCTCCTCTAGCCTCCAAGGGCACCTGGTACACACATGGTATACACATATATGCAGGCAAACACCCATACATATAAAATAAAAATAATTTTTAAAAAAAGACTGAAACGGGGCTGGGGAGGCAGGTAAGCTGGTAAGGTGCTCACTCCATCTTCCGAAACCCCGTGAAAAGCTGGACAAGGTGGCTCGTGCTTGCCATTCTCGTGATGCTGAGACGGGAAGGAGAGACGTGACTCTCTAGAGCTTGCTAGCCAGCTAGCCTAGCAACTTGGCAAAGTTCCAGGCCAATGAGAGACCCTGTCCCTAACAAAAGGTAGACGGCACCTGAGGAAGGACCCGAGATTGTTGACGTCTTCATGCACACTCATGTATGTGCATGAACACACATGTGTACCCCACATGTGAGCATGCACATATACAAAACACACAGAATATGCTAATCACACATAATAAAAGGATGATTAAGACAGACGAAGGCTGAGGGTGGTGGTGCACACTTTACTCAGAGCACATGGGAGGCAGAGGCAGGCAGATCTGAATTCAAGGGCCAGCTTGGTTTACATAACAAATTTCAGGCCAGTCAAGACCTCCTCCTAGTAAGATCCTATTTCAAACAAAACAAACAAAAAATAAATCTGAGGCCGGGCAGTGGTGGCGCACGCCTTTAATCCCAGCACTAGGGAGGCAGAGGCAGGCGGATCTCTGTGAGTTCGAGGCCAGCCTGGGCTACCAAGTGAGCTCCAGGAAAGGCGCAAAACTACGCAGAGAAACCCTGTCTCGAAAAACCAATAAATAAATAAATAAATAAATAAATAAATAAATAAATAAATAAATAAATAAATAAATAAATCTGTTGACTTTTCCAGAATTTATCCACTTCAGCCATTCCGTACTTCATACCATGACCTCCACTGTTCCCAGTCCCCAGGAGTGGAGAATGTTAGGGGGCTTTGGGGGATAATACGAGCCCATCTGCCATAAGAGATGGGAACTCAGATAAGCTAAGCCCTGGGGTTTGGGGAACTCTTTCTACCTAAAGCCAGAGTGCAGGTCTAGGAACATCTGCATGGCCTCTTGCTCTAAAACATGGTCACAACTCAAGAATATTTTTTATTTATTTGGTTCATTTCTGGGAAGGACATATGTGTGTCACATGTGTGGAGGTCAGAGGCCGACTCTTGGGAGTTGGTTCTCTTCACTACCTTGTGGTGTCCAACTTGGGCCCTGCAGGCCCTCTACCTGCTGAGCCGTCTGCTGGCCCAGGTACAACTTAAAAAAGAATCTCTAAGTTAAACAAGCTAGGCTTATGTATTTGTGCGCATGTGCACATACAGAGGGCAGAGGACAGTTTTCAGGAGTCGGTTCTCTCCTTCCACCACGTGGGTCCCAGGGATGGATACCAGGTGGTCAGGGGCCTTTAGCGGCTGAGCATTCTCACAGCCCTTCCACCCTTTGATGCTGTTGGTGGTGTTGATTCTTTCTTCTACCTGGGTAAACTAAGGAGATCAGTCCATCCACAGACTTGTATATTCAACACTAATTCATGTTCACATTTACATGCACCCGTAAGGAATCATCTGTATACCATTCAGGATATGTTTTCATTATAGACATTATTTCATTAAAATCATTATATAAATCTTTGCATATGCCCATATTGAAACAATTGTTTTGCTTTTTAATCTTATTTATGTTTGTTTTTCAAGACAGGGTTTCTCTTTGCCCTGGCTGCCTGGAACTTGCCCTGTAGACCAGGCTAGCCTTGATCTCAAGGATCCACCTGACTCTGCTTCTTGAGTGCTGAGATTAAAGGTGTGCCACTACCGCCCAGCTTGGCTTTTTATTTTTAAAAAACCTTATTTATGTGTATGAGTGTTCTGCCTGCATATATGTATAGTGTGTGTGTGTGTGTGTGTGTGTGTGTGTGTGTGTGTGTGTGTGTGTCTGGTGCCTGCCGAAGCCAGAATGTTGAATGCCCTAAAACTAGAGTTACAAATAGTTGTGAGTCACTATGTGGGTGCTGGGAACTGAACCTGGGTCCTCAGCCAGTGCTCTTACCTGCTGAGCCATATCTCCAGCCCCTGTTTAAGCAATTGTGTGTGTGTGTTCTTTTTTTAAAGAAGGATTTTTTTCTTTTCTTTTTTTTAAAGAGTTATTTATTTATTATGTATACAGTATTCTGTCTGCACATATCCCTGCAGGTCAGAAGAGGGCACCAGATCTCATTACAGATGGTTGCTGGGAATTGAACTCAGGACCTTTGGAAGAGCAAGCAGTTCTCTTAACCTCTGAGTCATCTCTCCAGCCCCGTGTGCATGTTCTTGTATGTGAAATGTGTGCTCATGTGTGTGGTGACTAGAGACCGACAGTAGATGTTTTTCTCAGCTGCTCTCTATTTTTTCTTTCTTTTTTCTTTTTCTTTTTTTTTTCTTTTTTTTGAGACAGGGTCTCTCGTTGGCTTCGAGTTCACGAATTCAGAGAGACTGGCCAATCAGCACACGCTGGGGACCCTTTTGTCTCCGCCTTCCCAGTGCTGGACTACAGGGACGCACTGCCACATCCAGCTTTTTCTACATGGATGCTGGATGTGGATCTCAGGCCCTCATGCTTCCTTCCACACAGCACTTCCCCAGCCGAGCCGTCTAGCCAGACCCGCTGGAAGGTTTGGGAGTTAGAGTCTGGCATCATGAAGACAAAGAAAGAAAGGGTAAGGAAAAACGACACAGTTCAGATCCTTACGCAGCTGGAGGGCATCGGGGTGCTGGACAGGACGTCTCCCGCTGACTGGCTGACTTGTTTGGGGGAAGCGTGTGCCGCGTACTTACTGGTGGGTGTTCGTGCAATGCAGATACGCTCGCAGTTTGCTGCTGTCCGGGCCTTTCACTTTCACCATCAACGCCTGGGGACCTACCAGTTTCTTGAACAGAAGAGAGAGCCAGTAATCCTGCCATGCAGGGGGAGAGATGGAAAACAGATCTCTGGTTATTTTCTTTTAATTTATTTTATTATTTATTTATTTATTGGTTTTTCGAGACAGGTTTTCTCTGTGTAGCTTTGGAGCCTGTCCTGGAACTCACTTGGTAGCCCAGGCTGGCCTCGAACTCACAGATATCCGCCTGCCTCTGCCTCCCAAGTGCTGGGCTTAAAGGCGTGCGCCACCATACCTGGCCTATACCTTGAAGATTATGAATAAAATAGTCAATTATTAGATGGTGTTTTTAAAACAAATATATAACCCTGGCATGTTGTAGAGTTAGCCAAGCTTTATGGCTTTATAGTTTTTGTTGTTGAGACAGGGTCTTATTCTGTAGCCCAGGCTGGCTTGAAACATACCATGTAACCTGGCTGGCCTTGAACTCATGGTGATTCTCCTGCCTCAGCCTCTCAAGTGTGGGATTATTGGCAGGAGTTACATCTGAATGTCATAAACAATTCTGAACCTTGGCCAGTAGCTAGACAGCATTTTTTCCTTTCTCTTTGTGTCTGTGTGTATTATAGCGTGTGAGTGTGTGTGTGTGTGTGTGTGTGTGTGTGTGTGTGTGTGTGTGTGTAGGCACGTGTGCACCATAGAGTTTGTGTGGGGGTCAGTCAGCAACCTCTAGTGTCGGTCTCTCTGCTTCCTGCTGGATACACCCGGCCCTAGAGCAGCAATTGTAGCTTTGACTTGCTTTGCAAAACATTATCCAAACGTTTTAATAAACGCATACCACACTCTTAGTGGACATATTTTATTTTTATTTATTTTAGTATCGTTATCAATTTTTTGCTTTTTTATTTATTTATTTATTTTTTTTGAGACAGGGTTTCAATGTGTAGCTCTGGCTGTCCTGGAACTCACTATGTAGACCAGGCTGGCCTTGAACTCTCAGAGATCTGCCTCTCAAATGCTAGGATTAAAGGCATGCACCGCCACTGCCCAGTGCACCACCACTGCCCAGCAAGTGGCAAGTGGCCAATATTTTAAAAGTGATTCCTGATTCTTAATCTCTCTCTCTCTCTCTCTCTCTCTCTCTCTCTCTCTCTCTCTCTCTCTCTCTCTCTCTCTCACACACACACACACACACACACACACACACACACACACACACGATGATCTGTAAGGGTCCTCCCAGCTCATCTTTACTGAGGGGAGGGGACTGACTACTCCTAGGTTAGGAGGGCCCAGAGCAGACACCATCTCCTCACAGTCACAGGAAGTGAGGTCACTTACAGGTAAGGGATTGAAGTTTTGGTCCACTAGGTGGTAGTTGCCGGCTCCGAAGAACACCTGCCTCATCACCACCTCTATGCCCATCTGGGCTGAGATGCCCAGCTTATCCAGCCACCTGGGACAGAGTGACACGAGCTTTCTTGAGATTGGAAAACAAAGTCATTCCATTCTAATTACACATAGAGTTGCTCATCTGTATGGGAGGAATCAACAGGAAACTACAAGAATGGCATTAGTTACAAATAAGTCATTCACATGAGATGGTGATGGAAGTCTCTCTCTCTCTCTCTCTCTCTCTCTCTCTCTCTCTCTCTCACACACACACACACATACACACACATACACACAAATGTACACATACACACCCTACCATACAATGACATGCTCTATCTAGAAGGACAAGACAACTTCTCTGGAGCACAAATTTCCACCTCTGTAGACAATTCGTTATCCAGTTCCGTTATCCTCACTCCTCTACCCCACAATGTTTGCGGACACACCACACACACACACACACACACACACACACACACAGTGAAGACTAGAGAGAAGGCAGTTGTCAACAGTGGTCAAAACATGAGCCACACAGAACCACAGCCAAACCACTATGATCATCTCCTCCACACCTTCAATGAATGGCAACTCTTCATTCTTTTCTCAATTCCTGAGCCCTCATGAACACTGAAGGGTTTGTGTTTATTCTAACTTATAGCAAGGACGATGGTGGGAACAAGAGTACTAATGGATGAGAAAAAAAAGTCTCAGTAGGCCTCAGAATGAAGAGCATGGAGACAGTGAGGCTCAGGATGAAGAACATGGAGACAGTGAGGAGCAGAATGAAGAGCATGAAGACAGGCTCAGGATGAAGAACATGGAGACAGTGAGGAGCAGAATGAAGAGCATGGAGACAGTGAGGAGCAGAATGAAGAGCATGGAGACAGTGAGGCCTCAGAATAAAGAACATGGAGACAGTGAGGAGCAGAATGAAGAGCATGGAGACAGTGAGGCCTCAGAATGAAGAGCATGGAGACAGTGAGGCTCAGAATGAAGAACATGGAGACAGTGAGGCCTCAGAATGAAGAGCATGGAGACAGTGAGGTTCAGGATGAAGAACATGGAGACAGTGAGGAGCAGAATGAAGAGCATGGAGACAGTGGGGATCAGAATGAAGAGCATGGAGACAGTGAGGAGCAGAATGAAGAGCATGGAGACAGTGAGGTGGTGCACATAAGCAACCCCTGGTGTAAAACAACCACGCTTGTGCAGTGGACAATGAGGTGTGCCAGCCAATCCTGAAGTTCGTGGCTCACCCTCAAGTGTGACATGGCTATTTTAGAGCTAAACTTCTTGAGAATCTGCAGTACAGCTCTATGCACATTAAGCATTCTCGGAGCCGAAACTCTGGACGAACTCTTCACATCTTCCCTCCCCTCCTCGACCTTTCCTTCCTCTTCCCTTGCCCACCTTGTCTCTTTTCCCACAGGGCTTCATTGTGAACCCCTGATCCTCCTGTTGTGGCCTCCACATGCTGGGATGGTAGGCAAGCCTCCACCCCTGGAAAAGAGCAAGCTTCCCCAGAGAAGGGACCCTGCTACAGGCTGGACCTTAAACGGCCTCCAAAGGCTGGTGTTGGAGCCCGGCCTCTGCTGATGGTGCTTGTGTGTGATGGTAAGGCCTAGTCAGAAGAAGTAGGCCCTTCAAAGGGTCTCAGGCCCTCCTGGCTCCTCCCCCTTTCTCTTTTGCCTCTACTCGCCCCCGAGGTGAGCAGTTTCCTCCACCACGGGCTCGCCATAAAATACTGCTTCACAGACCCAAAGGCAACAGGACCAAGTGATCAAGGGCTTAGACCTCTGAAATGAGCCATAGTCAACATTTTCTCTACGAAATCGTTTATCGCAGTATTTTTCACAGTGGCAGAAGGCTAATTGACAGGCATTCTTTGGCCTGTTTTTAGGACATCATAATTCTTTCTTTCTTCCCTTTGTCCTCTTCTTCATCATCCTCCTCATTGTTGTCATCCTCCTGTGGGCTGAACCTTGGGCCTATGAGCATTCAAGGCAAGTGCTCTATCACTGAGGCCTCATTTTACTCTTTGTGTTTTGAGACAAGATCTTGCTTAGTTGTCCAGCCTGGTCTCGAACTCACTCTGTAGCCCAATCAGATCTTGAACTGGTAGTCCCCCTACCCCAGCTTCCTAAGTTGCTAGAATTACGAACGTGCGCCATCAAGCCCAGCCAAACGTTCTACAACAGTTCATGCTGGCTATTGATCGGAGACCCTGGTGGTGCCAAGCATCTTGGAGCTGCTGCTTGACGACGATCACGGTGCTCGGATGACTGGGGCTGACCCTTCACTGACCTTGGTGGAATTTGCGACACAACTCTTCCCTATGTCTTTGACATGTTTAATGTTTGAACTCCTTGCTGTTAAGGGCTGCTCACTGAAGGCTGGAATTGGGACAATGTAACAATATTTATGAAAGCTGATGTTAAGAATAAAACTTAAGGTGATTCCCTGGGAGAATTAGCTATGCAAGAAATTGAGTCTTCTGTACAACCTATTACTTCTATACAACCTAATACTTAGTGGTGTTAATAAGCATGAGACATAGGATGTAGAAGAAATCATTTAAGAAGAAAGGCTTAGGGAAATTTTAGAAGCTGACAAACTATAACTGAATCATTAGGTTTTTATGTTTTGCCCCAGAAATATGAAGCTAGTATGGACAAGGAAAATATTTTTGATTATTAAATTAATATCAAGCCTTGGTAACATCCTGAAGGCAAAGTAAGCATTTTTAGGAATCTTTTGTTTTGTTTTGTTTTGTTTTGTTTTGTTTTGTTTTGTTTTTGAGACAGGGTTTTCCTGTGTAGCTCTGGCTATCCTGGAACTCACTCTGTAGACCAGGCTGGCCTCAAACTCAGAGATCCACCTGCTTCTGCTTCTTTTTTTGTTTTTGTTTGTTTGTTTGTTTGTTTGTTTGTTTTTTTGTTTTTTGTTTTTTGTTTTTTTTTTCGAGCTGAGGACTGAACCCAGGGCCTTGCACTTGCTAGGTAAGTGCTCTACCACTGAGCTAAATCCCTTTAACTCACACCTTTAATCCCAACCCCTGCTTCTGTTTGTTGAGTGCTGGGATTAAAGTTGTGTGTCACCACCGCGCGGCCAACTTTAGGAATCCTGATGTTCTTTTACTCTTTCCAGGATTGTGATAAAAATAGAGACCATACTGAAACAGGAGTTTATGGCAGAGACACAAAGAGAAACATCTTGGCTCAGTGAGCTGCCTGGCTTCCTGAGCAGCCTTGTCAGACCAGGGCCTCTCTGATTGTAGGAAGAATAAAGAGCAGAAGACGGTATTTCAGAGGTCAAGGGAAAGGATGGTAGACTTATGTCAGATAGAAAAGAAAGAATTTGAACAAGGACTGGGGAATTAGATTTCTGCAGAAAGATCAAATATTCCTTACAGTAGACTTATAGAATAACATGTGGTAGGAAATAACTTCTGATCAGTTAACTTAGTCAAACTTAAATAGAGACATCCTGTCTAGCTTTTCTGTAACCACAAGGCTTTACAACACCAATGTTAAGGAAAAGGATAGTGAGTTAAAAAGAATTGATTTTATCATAATGTTCAATTTTAGTTCTCATGAAATTTGCCGTTTGCTTGTTTTGTTTCTTTTACTTGATAAGCCTATGTAATCACAGAAGACTTTATAGAATGTCTGTACCATGAAAAGACTTTGTCAGCAATGATTAAAGTCTGTGAGGAAATGATTTTGTGTATAAATAAAGCCTGTGAGAGATACAGGTTGTCAGAGGAGGACAAGCCACACCGAGATGCGCTTCCTCTCTGTCCGTCTCTCCTAAAATGAAACTAAGAAGAGTCTTGTGTCTGACTCCTCCCTCACTGCTCTTGCATCCACCCATCTTCAGACCCCGTCCTCTGGAGCTGGACTCTGCAGGACACCAATTAAAGATGTCTGACAAGGTTTAGCAGACCATTTTAGATAAAAGGTGTAGGAGTGTTTTGCCTGCTTGTATGTCTGTGCACCAGGTGCATGCCTGGTGCCTGTGGAGACTGGAAGAGGGCATTGGATCTCCTGGAACTGGAGTTACAGATGGTTGGGAGCCACCATGTCAGTGCTGAGACTTGAACCCCGGTCCTCTGGAAGTGTAGCACTGTTCTTAACCACCGAACCATCTCTTGAGCCTGGAAAATTACTTTTCTTTTTGTAAGACCTGGCACAAAGTTTTAGGGTTCTGTCACAGACGATGTGTTCGAAGTGGGTTTTGGCTGACATTAGGGGATGGAAAGAGCTGGAATCCGAGCCCAAAGCCTGTACAGCATCACTCACATGAAGCCAGCAGCAAAGGTGTTGGATAACAAGGGTGCTCCCCCACCGTAGGCAGAGCTTGTTTCTCCCAGCCAGACCTTTCTGCCGGGTCTTATTTCCTTAGTCACCTGGGGGACAAGAAGAGTTCCACAATCATTGCAAACAAGTCAACCACCTCATAGCTGAATGTGAGCATCTCTGCCTCTCCAGACTTGTCTATCCTGTTAGTTACAGATATCTTTAGAATCACTTAGGTCTTGGCCATTATCTTTTATGGGCCTAGTAGGGTATAGAAAGAATATAAATAAGGTCTATAACAGTTAATTCTACTGAAAGGCCATTAGAAGTATTTTAATTTCTAATCACCACAACTAAACAAGATCCAACACCAAGGAGGAAACCAAGGAATAAACCTTTAAAATCAGAAAAAAATATGGCAATACGTATATATCCATAGACATCATCAGACTATAAAGCAGAGACTGGTATGGATGAAAATTTTTGTAAGACTATTACCTTTAGAATTTTTCGCACAGAGAAAATAAAAGTGTCCAGCACGTCAGAGCTCAGAAAATCTTCTTTGGTGGCAACACGTCCATTCAAGTAGTAGCTATTATTCGGAAAGAATTTACAGTTTACTTCCCGATGTAAAGTCAGTTCTGAACCTTGTTCTTCCTCCTGCTCTTTCTCATTGGTGCTGTTTTTAAAAAGGCGGAAGTCCCTCCAGAGAGGAGCTAACGCGGGGAAGGGGCCGTTCTTTCCGAGTAACTACACGTCAGCTATCCCACCTTAAGCAGGGACAGACAAAGCTACAAGCACTCAGCGTTACTTATTCTTTGCCAGCAACTGGTTTTACCTGCTTCTGTGGCTCGTGGCTTAGTTGGCCATGTACCTCAACCTTGTAGTAACTGCCACATTGTTTAAGACAACATTACACTTCCGTTTTGATAACATTAAAATCCTTGTGCAGTAGATGTTCTAGACGCTGCCCGTTTATTACTAGAGCTTTTAAAAGTCAATCAGCAGCCGAGCAAAAATAAGTTCTTGAAAATTGGCAATTAGTATCTCTGTGATTTCAAGGCCAGTCTGGTCTACATAGAGAGTTCAAGGCCAGCCTGGCCTACATAGAGAGGTCCAGGATTTCCACAGCTTCATAGATTTTGTCTCAAAAAATCAAAACAAAAACAAACAAACATAAAAAAGACAGGGTTTCTCTGTGTAGCCCTGGCTGTCTTGGAACTAGCTCTGTAGACCAGGCTGGCTTCGAACTCAGAGATTCACCTGCCTCTCCCTCCTGAGTGCTGGGATTAAAGGTATGAGCTATTCCCAAACCTCGAGAATATTTTTAAAAATTATTTCTTTATTTATTTAGAGAAAGTCTCACTAGGTAGTTTTGGCTGGCCTGGAACTCACTGTGTAGACAGGGCTGGCCACAAACTCACAGAGACCCACCACTTCATCTTCTGAGTACCTAGATTAAAGATGTGCACCAGCACACCCAACTGATTTTTAGTTTTTATGTGTAAATGTGTGCTCGCACGAGTTTAGATGCACTACATGTGTGTAGTGCCCTTAGAGGCTGGAAACGGGTATTGGATCCCGGGGAAATGGAGTTCCAGGCTGTTGTGAGTGAGCCCAGGTCCTCTGCAAGAGCAGCAAGTGTTCTAACCACAGAGCCATCCCTCCAGCCCATTAGCTATAACTATATCATGGAGGCATTCGGAAGTTAATAATGGGGATATTAAGTTAATATGGATACTTACTGATGCCATGTAACTGCGTCAATCACTTCTCCGCCAGTCTTCAGGAAACTAGAGAAAAATTTCCACAATGGGGTCACCTACCCTCAAACAAGCATATGCAAATTTTCAGAAGAGCTTCATGCCCTGGAATGACTCACTGTGATGTGAGTCTCAGACAACACAAACACCCTAATCATATCCTTGGAATTTTAAGCCAATGTTTCCTCTTTTGGTAAACAATATAACAGTGAACTGTTTAATAATGTAGAGCACAGGGGATTCTCCACCAGAAAGGACCGTTTATCTCCAAGAAAAGTGGTTTTGCTTCTTTGCCAAGAGGGCACCAAAAGCAAACAAGGTCCTGTCCCTCTCAGAGCTGAAGTCAAAATCAAGGCCATTGAAAGCCAAGAAGGCAGTGCTGACAGGCACCCATAGCCACATAAAGAAGAGGTGCCCATTACCCACCTTCTACGGCCCAAAGCCCCACAGTTCCAGAGGCAACCCAAATGCCTCTGCAAGAGCATCCCCAGGAAAAACAAGCTGGACCTCTAGGCTATCATTTCATTTTCCCTGACCACTGAGTCAGCAATGGGAAAAATAGAAGTCATCAACACACTCTAGTTCGTTGTTTAGGTTAAGACCAACAAAAGGGAAATCAAACAGGCTGAGAGGAAACTCTAGGACATTGAAATGGCCCCAGGCAATACCCTGGCCAGGCCTAATAGAAGGGCACATTCTCGACTGCCTCCCCAAAGATGCTTTGGATGTTGGGATCATCTAAACTGAGTTCAGAGGGCTAATTTTTAAGTACACATTCTTTTTTCACCATTTAAAAAAAAAAATAATAAGGCACTGGAATGTGGTGGCTCACACCTTTAGTTCCAGCACTCAGGAGGCAGAGGCAGGTGGATCTCTGAGTTCTAAGCCAGCCTGGAATACACAGTAAGTTTGGGAGAGTCAGGGCTACATAAAGAGGCCCTGTCCCAAACAAACAAACAAACAAACAAACAAACAAACAAGGAAGAAGGAGGAGGAGCCGGGGAGAAAACAGTTGTGCATCCCCCAAGTCCTACCTTCTCAGCAGCTTAACTGTCTTCCCTCGCGGCTGACCAATGTCAGGACCATAGAGTTTCGCATTTTTGAAAGCTGACTTTTGTAGAAGCTTATGCAACGCAACAAAATCTTCTCCTAACTGCAGCCCATCGATGAAAATGTGAGCTTTCTTCCAGAAACTGTTGGGCTCTGGAAGACAGCAATTCTCATGTTCACCTCTTACTTAAACATTCTTTAAACACAACCATACAGCAACAGTTTTCAAACTACAAACCTGGAATCAAAAGTCAAGAAAAGCGGGCTGGAGAGATGGCTCAGTGTTTAAGATCACTGGCTGCTCTTCCAGAGGACCTTGGTTCAATTCCCAGCATCCACATGGCAACTCACAACTGTCTGTAACTCCAGTTCCCGGGAATCCAACACTCTTACATACATGCAGGCAAAACACCAATGCACATTAAAAAAAAAAAAAAGAGTCAAGGAAGGTAAGACACCCCCCCCCCATAGTTAATAAAGAAGAGAGTTTAGAAACATAAATATTTTAATTATGGCACAAGGAGGGAGTAAACAAATTGAAGCTAATAATAGAGATGTTAAACCAATGGGCCTTTGGAAAACAGTTTATGGACAGTATTTCGAGCCTGATTTATTTATTTGTCCACAAAGAACAAAGGAAAAAGAGGGGCTAGGAAGATATCTCAATTGGTAGAGTACCGCCATGCAAGCTGGAGGACCCAAGACAGGATCCTCAGATATGGTGGCCCACTTGTGAACCCAGCATTGGAGAGGTAGAGATGGGATGATCTCTGGGACGTGCTCTCCAGCTAGCCTAGTCTACAAGGTGAGTTCCAGCCCAATGAGGGACCAAGTCTCTCACATACACAAAAAGGTAGAAGGCACCCAAGGAAGGACACTTTAGGGTGTTCTCTGGCCTTTGCATGTTCATGCATGTGACCACAAGCACACAAGTGCTGTGGATATCACTCTGTATAAATAAAATGCTGATTGGCCAGTAGCCAGGCAGGAAGTATAGGCGGGACAAGCAGAGAAGAGAATTCTGGGAAGTGGAAGGCTGAGGCAGAGAGACACTGCCAGCCGCCACCATGACAAGCAAGATGTAAGGTACTGGTAAGCCACGAGCCATGTGGCAAAGTATAGACGAATAGAAATGGGTTAATTTAAGATAGAAGAACTAGATAACAAGAAGCCTGCCACGGCCATACAGTGTGTAAACAATATAAGTCTCTGTGTGTTTACTCGGTTGGGTCTGAGCGGCTACAGCACTGACAGGTAAGAGAGATTTGTCCTGACCGTGGGCCAGACAGGTCCAGGAAAACTCCAGCTACACACAAGCATGTACACACACACACACACACACACACACACACACACACACACACACACACACTTAAAAAAAAAAAACAAGAAAGAAATAGAATGGGCAGGGAGGAGAATTTTATGTGCAGAACAGTGCCTGTCCTAAACAGCATGTGCTCATTAAATGACTGCATTTTATTGTTGTACTTCATATTTAGCTATATTGCTTGATGTATGGGAAATTCTTACAAATATATTTTAAATAAATCTGACTAATCATTAGCGTATTAGAACTTATAAGTTCCTTGGGACTGGAGAGATGACTCAACAGTTAAGAACATTGGCTGCTCTTCCATATGACCTGGACCCCCTGGTGGCTCACAACTACCTATAATCTATACTGGAAGCCTCTAGACAGCTTGAGCATACAGTGGAGGCGGCATGGGGATTGGAGCGTATTTGCTATTTTTGTTGCAATAACAGAAAGCAACTTGTGGAAGAAATAATCTCTTTTGTCTTATGGTTCCAGAGAGGAGCCATGGCAGTAGGTGGCCAGCTGAGATGTGAAGCTGAGAGATCACATAGAAAGCAAGGAGAGAGGGAGAGAGGGATAGAGGGATAGAGAGAGAGAGAGAGAGGAGGGAGAGGGAGGGAGAGAGAGAGAGAGAGAGAGAGAGAGAGAGAGAGAGAGAGAGAGAGAGGAGGGAGAGGGAGGGAGAGAGAGAGACAGAGAGACAGAGAGACAGAGACTGAATGTGGGGTGCAGCTATAAACCCTCAGATCCAGCTCCCTGTGACGTACTTCCTCTAGCAAGACTGCACTACCCTCCACAAACAGTTCTTCCAATAGGGGGCCAAGTTGTACACATGCCTCAGCCAATGGGGGCCATTTCTCATTCAAACCACCACATGGAGGTCACCTGACAAGCTAAGAAACACCGAAAGGGAGGGAAGGGGAGAATCAACTGCCACCCTCACAGTTTCGCCGAGTTCAGTTTGCTAAGCACAGTAAGTTTAAAGTCTGCAAAGCCCAAGGGGAGCTGGGAGCTGGGAGCTGGGGAGGCTGGGGACTCCAGCAGGTTTTTTTTTTTAACCTCAAAAACAACACAAGGATGTGCTCCCAAGATGGCGCAGCTGGTGAAGCATTTCTCACACAACCCTTGGAGAGGTGGAAGGAGAAAACCAATACCACAAAATTGTCCTCTGACCTCTACACGTGTGCACTGTGGCCCATGACCTTCCCCCATCACACACTTAATAACAATACACAATTTTTTTGGGGAGGGCAGTGTTTGAGACAGCATTTCCCTGTGTAACAGTCCTGGCTGTCCTGAAACTGGATTTGTAGGCCAAGCTGACCTTGAACTCACAGAGATCCTCCTGCCTCTGCCTCCTGAGTGCTGGGATTAAAGGTGTGAGCCACCAGTGCCTGGCTCAACACACAATTTTTTTTTCTTAAGGAAAACGTAATCACCACCACCAATACAAAGGTGAGGTTGATGGATCTATCAGCACAGTGCTTGCTGTGGAAAACAAAGGGACCTGAGTTCGTATCTCCAGCATCCACACAGAGTGCTTGGCATGTAGTATGCCTATAAGCCCACTGCTGGGCGGCAGGGACAGGCATCCCAGGGCTCAGTGGCCTTCCAGTTAAGCTAATCATTGAATTCTAAGTTCAGTAAGTGACCCTGCCTCAAACAAAGTGGATACTGACAACGGAAGACACCTGACTGGACACACACACACACTCCACACGCCCCTAAACTGGGATTATCAGTAGGCTCTGGGATTCAGAGGAGCTTTCTGCTGATGCAGCTCCACTGTTGAGCAACTGCATGGCTGTGTCTAGGGAGAAGTTTATTTACTAACATGGAAAAGGATATCAAAACAGGAAAAAGAACAGTGCGGGAATTCCTTTATGAGTGAGATGCTCCCGGGTACATACCGTTGCCCAGTTCCCAGGAGATGTTGTAACCCTTGGAAGCGCAGTAGTCCAGCAGCAGCTGAGCGTTGGAGCTGTTCCACTGCAAGTCTGGCGTTCTTAGTAATGCATTTAGACCAAAGATCAGGTCTAACCCTGAGCACTTCGCAAAGCTGTACAGCATGTCCACTGAGCTTCCTAAAAGAAAAATGGTGGTGTTAGTTATGTCGGCACCACAGCGAAGACTACCCCCAGGCTCACTTTTCACGAGTTTTCTTTATATTTTTAGTCAAAGTAATCCCATTCCTAATAAATGGCTGTCATTATGCCTCAGCAACGACACAGTGAACAGGCAGATCAAAAAAGAAAAGCCTGGGCTGGGGACATAGCCCAGTTGGTAGAGTAGTTGACTAGCATGCAGGAAGCCTGGGTTCTACTTAGGACTCAGACTCACTAAATAGCTTAGGATGACCTTGAACCTCTAATTCTTTTGCCTCCATCTCCTAAGGGTTTGGATTGTAGCTTTCTATTTGTGTTTTGAGACTGTCAACAATACAATTTTAAGTTTCTAAACTTTTGTTTTTATTTTATGTGCTTGAGTGCCTGCATGCATGTCTATGTACCACCACTCACATGCAATGCCTTCAGAGGACACAAACAGTTATGAGATTTCCTGAAAAGGAATTACAGATGTTTGAGCGCTGCCAGGTGGTGCTGGGAATCGAACCTGGGACCTCTGGAAGAGCAGCCAGTGCTCTTCATCATCGAGCCATCTCTCCAGCCTCAACAATATAACTGTAAGTGTGGTCTTTGAATTGGATATCGTAGGCATACTAAGCCTCTGTGGTTATCATGTAAATTCTCCAATCATTCTTCAGCAGAAATCCACTCAGGAACTCCTCTAGTCTAGAAAGAAAGAAATACCACTCTATTGGGTTAATGTCAAAACTTCCTCCTTAGAAGCGGCTTGGCTTTGTTCGGCTCCCAAGTCCTTGGCTCGAATCCTTTCATAGTCACCACAGCAGAGCCTAAGATTCAACGCTGCTGACAAAGGCCCTGAGTGGCACAACTCCAGCGAGCATATTTGCTGTGTCACTGACTTCCACAGCACTGTGGCCAGTCAGCAAGGAGTGACCCTCACAGGGATTAAGAAACTCTGAGCGCAGCCACCTAGCATTCCAGTGGGTCTTACAGCCTCGGTTTGGGACAGCCTTGAGCTTGGGATCACAGAGCACACACGAACCTGCACACTCTCTCCTATGAGGTCCAAACAGCTGTGACAAGTGTTGCCTATCTGCACACGGGGTTTGTGCTGGCTGTTCTACCACGGTTCTTAGTAATCCACGTAGACCAAAGATCGAATGTGGCCCTTAGCACTTAGCAAAAGTGTACACCCGACACTGGAGTCCACTGCAGCCTAGCGCTGTGGGATGTTCTGTATGGCAAATGTGTTGTCTGATTGGTTAGTAAATTGGCCAGTAGCCAGGCAGGAAGTATAGGCGTGACCAGGAGGAGAATTCTGGGAAGTGGAAGGCTGAGGCAGAGAGACGCTGCCAGCTGCCGCCATGAGAAGATGTTAAGATACTGGTAAGCCACAAACCACATGGCAACTTATAGATTAATAGAAATGGGTTAATTTGAGATATAAGAACAGTTAGCAAGAAGCCTGCCACAGCCATACAGTTTGTAAGCAATATAAGTCTCTGTGTTTACTTGGTTGGGTCTGAGCGGCTGTGGGACTGGCGGGTGACAAAGATTTGTCCTGACTGTGGGCCAGGCAGGAAAACTCTAGCTGAAAATGGCGCCCAACGTGGGTCAAGAGTTTCCACTTAAAACCTGAGAAAAAAGATTCTAAAACGGAGCTAAAAACAGCTTCCTAGTTGTCTCTCTCAAGTTAGCGGCAGCCTGTTGGTTTGAGCTACTCTATGGTGGGTTCATGGCGCCCAACCCTGTACCTCAATTGCAGTAATTACACCCATGATCACTTGCATATTTCAAAGAGCGATGTAGAAAGTTCTCTGGATCAGAAATCTGCCACCGGAGTCATGTAGGTTCACCTCTCTCACAGATGAGAACAAGAGTGCTGTGGAACAGTCTTGTATATTTTAAGTATGTATTGCTCTCATTGTTAATGAAAAGCTGATTGGCCAATGGCTAGGCAGGATTTTGTGATCAAACTGCCAGGTGGATTTGCTACTGGTCAGATCAGAGGACAACTTAAGCTGTCTACTTCGTTCTGTATTCGTGAGTGTATTTCCTCAATTGATATCTTAATAAATCCCTATTGCCCATTAAATAGACTTACATGGTTGATCTTAACACAGATAGGTCAAATATTTATCTGGAATGTTTGGATCCAGAGAGTTTTACAATCTACATGTGTTTCGATTTGAGAGTATTGTAATCTTTACCAACTGCACATCTCTAATTCAACCAAGACTCAAAACAGTGGATTTTGGAGGATTTCAAATTTTGGACTTTCAGATTCAGAGTTTTCAACCCATGGGGGATTTTTCCATACTTCTGAAAGGAGAAACAGAAGAGTGAGGAAGTGTGGGTGAGTTTTATATGTTACACTTCTGGTTTTTACTTTTGCATGAAGACTATATTCACGTCTCAACTCCCATTCTGAATCCCACTCTGTGGCCGGCTGACAAAGTCATAAGTCAGGGAAAAAGCCACACAAGCTTTGGGTTCAAGGACTTTCATGAATTTTCTTCTTCTCTTGATGCTGGTTATTAAAGCCAGAGCCTCACACATGCTCAGTGTGCTCTAGCACTGAGCTACATGCCAGACTCTCTCCTTAACTCTGTGTATGTACATGCAAGTGTGTTCATGTGTGTAGTGTATGTGTATGCACATGCTTATGGAGGTCAGAGGTCGACATTGAGTGCCTTTCTCTGTTTTTCATCCACTTAGGGTTTTTTTTTAAATTGCTACCACCCATCACAAATAACAGCAAATAAAACAGTAAAAAAAATTATTTACTTTATGTGTATAGGTGTTTTTGTCTGAATGTATGTATGTGCACCATATGGGTACCTGGCGTCCACAAAGGTAGAAAAGGGTGTCAGGTCCCCTGGAACTGGAGTTACAGACAGTTGTGAATCACCCATTGCTGTGGGCCACAAGTATATGTAATAGAGATTCAGCTGTATATAATAAAGCTATACCTAGAAGGGTCAAGGAAATTCTTCAAGGAAAGTCAAATATCAAGGAATATTTGATGGTATTCAGTTTTTTTTTTTTTTTTTGAGACAGGGTTTCTCTGTGTAGCTTTGTGCCTTTCCTGGAGCTCACTTGGTAGCCCAGGCTGGCCTCGAACTCACAGAGATCCGCCTGCCTCTGCCTCCCGAGTGCTGGGATTAAAGGCGTGCGCCACCAACGCCCGGCCGATATTCAGTTTTTAATATATCAGCTGTCTTCTGCTATGAATTTCTTGTGCACTCATATACTACTAAGCCTTAAAGGCAAAAAGTATAAGCTTCTCAGACCTACTGCTGATCTACTAGGTAACACCCCTACAGAGCCTAGGGGACAGGCAGACTGTAGATGCATAGCTTTGTTTCTTGTGCAAATGAAGCTCAGACTTTCCTTCCCCAGACTGGCCAAATGGCATTCAGGAACATTTGACTCAGAACAAAGGGTTTTTTGCATAGCCAGGTGTGAGTGAAGGGAGGCAGAATTCCTGGTCAGGCAGAGTCATGTGGCCAGAGAAGAGAACAAGCAGAGAGTTTCTGGAGATGGTAGGGCAGAGTCACATGACTGGAGAGAAAGGAACAAGGCAGATCTTTTGTAGAGAATAAGGATTGGGTCAGGTCACGAGAGTAGGAAGAGAAGAAATGAGAAACTGGAGAAATGAGAGGGAAAGCGTAAGAGCTTAGTCAGGGCTACGAGAGGACAGAAAATGAAGGGACAGAGAGGAACTGAGTGTTGGAGTGGAACTGGGGCTGTGTAGATAGAAGTTTATCATAGAGAAATAAAGTAAGCGGACGTAAAAAACTGGTGTACATGATTTTTTTCCCTCAGATAACCCCATGCTGGACATAGCACCTTCCCCAGGACTCTGGGAAGGATTTTCTCAGGGCAGGCCCCTGGGAAAACTCTGGTGACCCATGTGGGTGCTGGGTATCAAACCCCAGTTCTCTGGAAGAGCAGCCAGTGTCTTAACCACTGAGCCACCTTAACGGCTCTTAATGATGACAGTCCCCGCTTTAGTTTTCTGAGATACGGTCTCTCACTGAACCTGAAACTCACTATCTGACCAGAGTAGCTGGCCAGTCAGTTCAGGGGATCCACCTGTCTCAGTCCTGAGCTCACTCACATAAAAACACATACTCAGCTTTTATGAGAAAGCTGGGGATTCTGGGGGTCCTCAGCTTGGGTGGCAGGCACCTTACCAATTGAGCCATATCCTCTCCCCCGGCTCCCCGACTCCTCGTTCTCTCTCAATAGAACTGAAGTACTGCACAGCTTTATACGTTGCTGCAGGAGTCAGTAAAGCCCGAGAGCGGACCCTCCGACAGGCCTGTGGCTAGAACTCCGGCAGGCGCTTGGTTTCTTACGTGAGTAGGTGCTGTTCTTGTACTCTCTTTGGTACTGTTCTTTGAGCAACAACAGCTCCAGGAAGGGCCATTCCACCTGGAGTCTCCTCATCACGTCAGCAGAGACGGGCTCAGACCGGCAGACATCTGCAAGAGGAAGAGAGCGCTCAGGGTCACCATTTTCACAGTGACAAGGTTGAAACCCAGCCTGGACGTTTAGTCAGCTGTTAGGTAGCTGAAGGAGGTGGTTAAGTTTCTGGTTATCAAGTACAAGACCAGAGAAAGTTGTATTGTTACATGTGCCACATGTGTTGGCTAGTTCACGGCTACCAAGAAAACAACCAGGGGGCAATTTCCTTAAGAAACATTGGGTGCAGGCGGTGGTGGCATACGCTTTTAATCCCAGCACTCGGGAGGCAGAGCCAGACGGATCTCTTTGAGTTCGAGGCCAGCCTGGTCTACAGAGCGAGTTCCAGGAAAGGCACCAAAACTACACAGAGAAACCCTGTCTCAAAACAAACAAACAAACAAACAAAACCAAAAAGAAAAGAAAGAAAGAAACATTGGGTGTATACTGACATGGAGCACTGGGCATGATTTCAAATGGTTTACTAATTCGGAGATCCCCTCAGTAGCTTAAACTTATCAGAGAATTGGATGGAGAGGTCAGAATTCAGCTCAAAAATGAAAGCTTGTTTTCAAAACACAGCTGGCTGTGATAGCACACACTTGGCATCTCGGCACGTGGGAGGCTGTGGCAGGAGGATTGGCACCAATCTGAGGCCAGCTTTGGCTACACAGCAAGACTCCGCCTTAAAAACAAAACAAAACAAGGTTGGAGAGGTGTCTTAGCAGTTAAGAGCACTTGGTGCTCTTGCAGAAGACCTGGGTTCAAATCCCAGGACCCACTTGGTGGCTCACAGTTGTCTGTAACTCCAGTTCCAGGGGACCCAACCCCATCTCTGACCTCCTCAGGCACCAGGCACACATATGGTGAACATACTTACATGTAGGCAAAATGCCCGTACACATTAAAAAAAAAAAATCAAAACACATAGAAAGATGCTATACCTGGACGGTATTTGCTTTGTAGTGACTTCTTCTGTGATGAATTAGAGCTAATGAGTCCAAACCGGTAAATTACTGACTGTTCTCCCTTGAAGGCTGGTACTGTCCAAACTTCTGGAACCACGGGGTGTGCCTGGGAGCCACCCCCACGCTCCTCCCAGGAAACCTGCACTGTTTTATCATAACAGGGGTGCTTGCTGGCAGAACCCGCTGGGACTGGCTGATGACTTCCTTTCTGGGAAGCCGCCCTGTGACTGGCTGACAGAGAGTCTCTTTTCTCTCCCAGTGCTCACAAAGGGTGTCTCAGGAGCTTTGGGGATCCCAGGGAGCCCCTCACCTGCCCCAGGATGAGGAAAAGTGAGGTGCAAAGATAGGCGTCCCATCTAAACTTAGATTATAAATGCAGAAAATGGCCAAGTGGCCAAAAAAGAGGCTCAGGCTGGCTGTGTCTGGTGGGCAGGAGCAGGCTGGGCAAACTCCGGGAACTTACTATTAAAGAGGCCCTCGTGTCTTCCTTCTGCTTTTTCCTACTCACCACACTTCCGGTTTGGGACCAATCCTGACTAACTGCTCTGAACACTTTCTCACTGGAGAAAGTGAGTCAAAAGGAATATGTAATGTACGAACTAACTAAATGCTCGTTGCTAACATAGACAAAATACACACGCTCTTAAGGCGTGAAGAAGTACACAAATATCTCACAATTGTTCGGATAACGGTTTAGCAGACATCTGATGTCACACAGCACTTCTGAAGGTCTTGGACCAGCAAAGGGCAGGTGTCTCAGGTGAGGTTCACACACTTCCCATGTTAGAACCATCTGAAAGCTTGCTAAGGACAGAGTCTAAGGTTGGAGCCCTGAGACCCCACCACTCAAACTCATCCTGGCGATAGGGACAGTCAGTGAAGCTGAGACCCAGCACCCGGTGAATCAAACCATGCTCAAGTGAAAGTTTTCTCCTGAGTTCCTTTGTTCGACCTTTCTTCCATTCTCCTTACATAATAATGGGCTTCAGTCTATTGCTATGTTGTTACCTATAAATACTCTCCAATCTGACCCTGTTTCTACCCATGTGTTCCCTCCAACCCACTATTTTCAGTGACCAGCACTGTTTGTTTATAACCCCCAGTCCTGCCCAGTACGCTCTTCTGGAAGGCTCCATAGTTATGAAATCATCAGAGGAGGAAAGGCGCCCACAGTTTCCTCGTTCCCCTTGGGTCCTCTACCTGTCTAATGGTCAGGTCTGAGCAATAACACTTTTCTCTAAACATTCTCATGACTGGTACAGGTTAACTACGACATATAATCTTTTCAAGGGTTTACCATGGTTGACTTGAGATTGCCAGTAACTTCTTTCTTCCAAAGTTGGTTCCTTCTTGGGATCAAAAATAAGGAAGTCCGTCTTGGTTCCACCAAATCTCAAGTATGCAGGAGATAAACCTCGGGCTAAAGTCCGAAGCCTTGGAGAGCTGTTGTGAAGACAAATAAGAAAGTATAATAATAATAATAATAATAATAATAATATAATTATATAAATATATTATTATTATTATTATTTTAGTTTTTTAATACATCTTACTATGTAGCCCAGGCTTGCCTCAAACTTGGAATCCCTCTGCCTTGGTGCCAGAATGCTGAGATTATAGGCATGCACCACCATTCCAGCTTGTCATTTTTCTGAGAAAGCTCAGTTAAACATCTTCACTTCCTTCTCTCTTGGTGGACCTGCTCCTTAACTTCTAGCCACTAGCCGCCCCAGTGGGGTAGAGAGAGGTGAAGAGTTCAAGACATAGTTATAGTTGTCCACAGAAATAAAAGATTCAGTGACCAACTGGGTCAGAAGAGTCAAGGGTAAGTTTGGGGAAGAGCCTTGGAAGACAGCACCGTCACTTGCTGAGATGGGAAACCAGGTCACAAGTTGGGAAAGGGGGTGGAAGAATCTGTAGAAACTGAGATGCCAACTACGGTGGCTAATCCTTCAATGTCATCTCGCCTCTATTTATAATCACCATGGAAACACATCTCTAGGTATGCCTGTGAGTGTATTTCCAGAGAAGTTTAATGGAGGAAGTAAGATCTGCCCTCAGTGTTGGTGACACCACCCATGGGCTGGGGCCCCAGATTGAATAAAAGGGAGAAAGTGAACATTCATCTCTCTTCTCTCTGTGCAGATGCTGTGGGACCAGCTGCCTCGGGCTCCTGTGACCTCCCTGGGGTGACGAACAGCACACGGAAACAATCCTTTCCACCCTGAACTGGCTGTCAGGCATTTGTCCAGCAGCTGACAGAACTAATACGTAACTGGACACTGAGCCCACAGATCCACAGGCCACATGTGACTGGAACTCGAGAAGTACATCTAGGCTTGGGGACTCTCAGTATAGAGTCGATGACCAGTCACACTCAGACTGTAGACCTGATGTCCCCTAGGAGCCCCACAGCCACTGACAACACTTGGCAGGGACCCAGGTACCGACCTGCCTGTGCTCGTCTTTCCCTCCTCTGTTCTGACCTCTCCGGAGTACCCCTAGTCCCAACACTGTTACCCACCTCACCCCCACTCCCAGCCCATCTGCATCCCTTTGGTGGAGTCAGACCTCACAGCTCACTTGAGACCTCCAGCGTCAGTTCCCTTCTCCACTGATAGCCCATCCCACCTCACCCTCTTCACTGATCTGGGACTGCGCGGCGTATGAACCCAGAGTTCCAACCAGAACGTCAGATCCGGGACCAGTTAGAGTCTGAACACAGAAACCCGAGTGGCTTCAGACTGAAAACCCAGTGTGATTCTGCTGGTCCACAACCTGCCAGATTAGAGTAACAGCAGCCAAACAACCAAACACCCATGCCTCGAAGGGGAGACCAGATTATCTACGCAAAGAAACACACGAATGTCACAGCTCCAGATGCCTAGATCCCAGTGCAGAAACATAAACACGAACAACCAAGACAACATGCCTCCTCTGGAAACCAGCACCCTCTTCTGATATGTGCTAAAAAAAAAAAAAAAAAAAAAAAGCAATTTAGCTGAAGTACAAGACAAGTATTTCAATATGGCAATTATGAACAAATGTCTCAATGAAGACAAAACATAATAGCCTCACAGCCCATGAATGCCAATATACAGCCCAGAAGTTCATGTCAAGGACTTACTCAGAGTCCCTCAGGCCTCATACCATCCCACTGACTTGGGCCAGGCACTGGTCCTGGTCCTTGGCATTTCTATTTTGTGTGATGACAGAGGAGATCCATTTAGATGTATGTAACTACCGTCTGTAAGTAAGTGAGACCGGTCAAGAGATTTGTGTCCTTTGGGAATTGGCGGGGAAAGGAGCTGTGGTACCAGATGATGGCCCGGGTCAGATACACGTGGCCCCAGAGGTATGGACCACAGCGTCATGGGTCGCTCTCCATCAACCCAACCTGCCTCATGTCCTGTGGAGGATTTCCCACTCTCTGAAATCAGCATCCTCATATGTCTCACTGGTCTGCCTCTCCCAGTCGCTGCCCCTGGTACCGGCTCCCTGAGAGCAGAGACCTTGTCTGCTCTATCAGATTCTTCCCAGTGCCTAGATGAATGCCTGGCACACAGCGATGCTCAGCCAATATTTGTTAAATGAACGAACAAAGCAAGCCAGCCTGAGAAAGGGCAAGGGAAGGCCAGTCAAGGACTGGTTTTTGTTTTTTGTTTTTTTTTTTTTAAATAAGATGACATTAAAACTCATTGCTATGGCCATTGGCACATAAAGCAAGTCATATGTCTCAGAGTTTTGCTAGGAAGGACCTTTTGTTTGTCTCCTTTGCAGTAAAGTATCTTTTGTGTTTTTAGAATACAATATTGATGCCCTCTGACAAAAAAAAAAAAAAAAACAGATTTAACACAGCTGCAAAACTTGCCATAAAAACAAAATTGATCAAAGGCACGGCATTTCAGTCATATGCAGGAGAAAGGGGAAATGCCCGCCACACAGTGTCATGGAAATAAAAGATGTGTAAAGCAGCTGCAGCTGTTCCCTTTCCAGAGGAGGCTGTCAAGGAAAAAACACAACACACAAAACAGTCTGCAGGTGTTTTTATATTACCTTTAGGGCAAAAATATATTGTTTATCTTTGACACAGAGCAGAGGTGGTTTATTAATATGCACTAAATGCTATTATATTTCCATTTCCAGATTTAAGGGCCACCCCAGAGATTCCAGAGAAGGAAATAAGATTGGACCAAGTGACAGTTGGCATTTCAGTAAGAGCAATGAGGCAGAAGCAGAGGCCATTATCCCAGAATGGTCTGGATGATAAACCAAAAAGCTCAAATATGGAAGAAATAGAGAGAGGATGCAACTACTCAGGGGCGTTCTTTTTAAAATGCAGGCATGTTCAGAATTGACTTTTGCTATAATGTGAAGGAGCTGAGAAGGCATGGAGTTGTGATCCAAGAACATGAAGTTGGAATTTTAAGTTTTCACATACAGAAATGAAGTTGCCGGAGAGGAAGAGAGTCAAGACACCATCACAATGCTTGCAGGTTGAAATGGAGTAGAGCGGCATGTGCTAACAACCAACCGTCAGCACAAAAGCACCCTGGTTCTCAGTGCTTGCCAATTTCCACGGTGTAAATATCTCCACTGTCGCTGTTTCCAAGGTATAACAGTGTGATGCCACAGAATGTGGCGTTGAGAGGAAATGCACACATCTTATGGGGGGGGGGGCGGGATGCAAACTGGCCCAACAACTGAGTAACCATTACCTGAGAGGTCAAGGATGGAGAAATTGAGAGACTTGTTTTTTCAGGTAAACTTGATGTCACCTAAGATAGCAGGACTTGAGACTGAGAGCTGCACCAGATTTTAATCAAGATGGGGACTAGGGAAACAGAGTGAATGACAGGATGGAAGGAGAGCTGGAGGGGACCACACACTGGTATTACCACAACCATCTCTAATACACACCAATTTCATCCATTGCTTTCGGCAGATTGGAAGGATTTTTTTTCCCACTTAGTCTCCTAACATCACAAGGATGTGAGTGCCATTATTAGTCTCACTTTATAAACATGGAACCTAAACAAAAAGGAGCTAAGCTAACTCACCAGAGCTAACAAGCCGAGGGGGATTTGAACTAGAGCAGTCTGCATGCAGACTGAGGAACCCCTGTCTAGGAGTAGCAGGCACGGGAATGGGGTATGAGAGAACGCAAAACTCATACTCAACAGGTCTGCAGGGGGAGGAGTCTTCAGGGAAGTGTCTTCCATCAGCTGGGGCACAGGGGTAAAGGAATACTCGGTGAGAATGATAGCAGGGTTACCACGCTCAAGGCTCCAGGGAGCACGGTGGAATGGCTTGGAAGGGAAGGGGACACCAACGGGTCCATCAGGGGACAGAACTTCCCAGGGATCAGGCCTGGGATGCTCTCAGTTCTTTGTCTCTCTTCAGTCAGATCATTTCTCTCAGAAACAGAGAGGGGACCTGTGGCCCTGGGCACTGTGGGTCTGGTAGTTTGAATGAGAAATGTCCCACATGGGCACACTTGTTTGAACATGCGGTCCCCAGAAGATGGTATTGTTTGATGAGTTTTAAGATAAGGCCTAGCTAAAGGAAGTATGTCACTAGGGGTGGGCTTTGAGAGCGCCTAGCCACACCCACTTCTAGAAGCTCTTTTTCCGTTGTGTTACTTCCTGTTCTGGCCACCGGCCGCCTGCCATTCCTCCCCGGCCATCATGGACTCTCTCTGAAACAGTAAGCGCAAACAACCCTTTGCTTCCTCACCTTGCCTTTGGTTGTGGTATTTTGTCACAGCCACAGAAAAGTAACCAACACAACCAGCTATTAATGCACAAACTTCGTATTGGTAACAAATGATTCTCCAATACAGAAGGGAGCTGTCAATAAAGATGTGGGAATTTAACTATTAAAATTATTAATGAATGGTGTCTGAGTTAGGGTTTCTATTGCTGTGAAGAGACATCACAACCACGGCAACTTTTATAAAGAAAAACATTTAATTGAAGTGGTGGCTTACAGTTCAGAGGTTCAGTCCATGATCATTATGGTGGGGAGCATGGCAGCGTGCAGGCAGACGTGGTGCTGGCTATCATTATCAGAAGACAACAGGAAGTGGATTGTTTTACTGGGAGTAGCTTGTGCATAAAAGACCTCAAAGCCCATCCCCACAGTGACACACTTCCTCCAAGACCACACCTCCTAATAGTGCCACTTCCTTTGGGGCCCATTTTCTTTCAAACACCACAAATGGTTATTGAAATTGCAAAAAATAATGTTTACTGAAGAAAGAAAAGCAAATTACTATGGAAAGCAAGCAAAACCCACATTTTTTTGCTTTGTTGTCCTGGCTCGTTTTGTGTCAACACAAGCTAGAGTCATCAGAGAGGAAGAACCTCAGCTGAGAAAAGGCCTCCATGAGATCCAGCTGTAAGGCATTTTCTCAATTAGTGATCCGTGGGGGAGGGCCCAGCCCATGGTGGGCGGTGCCATCCCTGGGCTAGTGGTCCTATAAGAAAGCAAGGCTGAGCAAGCCATGGGAAGTAAGCCAGTAAGTAGCACCCTTCCATAGCCTCAGCATCAGCTCCTGCCTCCAGGATCCTGCCATGTTTCAGTTCCTGTTCTGATTCCCTCCAATGATGGACTGTGATCTAGAAGTGCAAGCCAAGTAAACCTTTCCCTCTCTGTCTTAGTTAGGATTTTTATTGCTGTGAAGAGACACCATGACCATGGCAACTCTTAGAAAGAAAACATTTCATTGAGGTGGCTCACTCATAGTTTCAGACGTTCAGTCCATTATCATCATGACGGAGCATGGCACCATGCAGGCAGATGTGGTACTGGAGTAATAGCTGAGCGTCCTACATCTTGCAGGCAACAGGAAGTCAGCTGAGACACTGGGTGGCATCCTGAGCCTAGGAAACCTCAAAGCCTGTCCCCACAGTGACAGACTTCCTCCAACAAGGCCACACCTCCCAACAGTGCCACTCCTTTGAGATTATGGGGGCCAATTACATTCAAACTACCACACTCCCCAACTTGATTTTTGGTCATGGTGTTTCACTGCAGCAATAGAAACCCCAACTAAGACAGTTGTTCAGTGCCACTTTTGCCCGGTAGAACTTGGGATTTCTAACGATCCTCCACACTATATTGTCTTAATGAGGAAATTGTGGCTGTGTACACATATGTCTTATTTCAAGTCGAGCTGCACTGTCTCTTACAATAGCTACTAGCTGCTGGGCACTGGAAATGTCGTTGGACTGAGCTGAGACGTGCTGTAAACATAAAGGACAAGATTTTAAAGGCACGATTTCAGAAAGGGACAGGGAACAATCTCGTTACTCTTTTTATATTGGGCAGAGGGTGCAGTTCAGTGGCAGAGCAAGCTGCTTAGTGTGCGAGACCCTGGACTCTTCTCTCCAGCACTGCCAGACGTTAGCATCCACACGCTTCTTCCAACTGTTTATGTTTACTTTTTGTTGTTTTAATGCTATTTGAGACAGGGCTTCGATATGTAGCCCAGGCTAGCCTTGAACATGTGATCCTTTAGTTTCTGCTTCCCAAGTGTTAGGGTTATAGCTAGCAATCATGCTGAGCTTTTTTGCTTTTTGTAAAATGTGTTTACCAAAGAGTTTTAAAATTACACTTGTTCCTTGTATATGAGGCTCCCATCATAATTCATGTTGTTTCTAGGACTGGGGTCTCTTTGGTATTCTTCACTAATCCAGGCTGAGAATATATTCTGACTAATTTCCCCAGGGAAGAGAAATTTAACAGATGTTCCTTTCAATTCTACAGTCTTCTAAGGTTAACATTTAAATTTTCTGTACTGTCTGTTCTCTGGTTACAAATGTGAGAGAGACCTGTTTCTATTCATCTAGTGCCTGTAACCGAATCAGACCACCCCAGTTCATTTGTTTAGCCCTCCTTGGAGGCACCTCTGAGGTTTGGGCCCCAAGTTGCCTACCTGTATGTTAATGGCAGTTTTTTTTCTTTGTTTGTTAAAAAAAAAAAAAAACACCTTTTCTATCAATTTGTTTCTAGACAGTTTTTTCCTAATATACTCTGCTGTGTGTCCTTTAAAACATAACCACTGGCTTGTTTTCTTTTTGGATGCCTTTGTCTTTGGATCAGAGTCTGCCTTCAAATACTGCTTTTATTTGCTAGCTGACTGACCTCCCATAACCTCAACTTCTTCACTGTTGCCTCCCAAATGCTGGGATTAAAGGTATTCGCCATCACACTTGGCCCCTAAATTTATTTTGTAAAGACAAAATCTAACACAGCCCAGGCCGGCCTTGCTATGCAGCTGAGGGATGATCTTGAACTTCTCATCCTCCTCCGTTTGCTTCTGAGTGCTGGTGAAAGAGTCATGAGCCGCCACGCCTAACTGTATGCAACACTGAGGACTGACCCCAGGACTTCGTGTGTGCTGGGCAAGAAGAAACAATTAGCTTAACCCTCAAACATTGCAGTAAGTGCTTATTATCTCGTCAAATCATCATACAAATCCCATGAGTCGCACTTGAGAAAACCAGGGTGTTTGGACTGTCAAACTCTTAGCCGTGAGACTCTGTGAAATCAGCAGATTATACCTGATAGTGTGGGCACGGGACGTGTGATCGATGTCTACTCCTTCGACAGTGGTGACATAAAGGGCTGGTAAAGATGTAGTGTCTGGTAAGTGTGGTGGCATTCAAGAGGCTGAGGCAGGGAGATCATGAGTTCAAGGCTGGCCTGAGCTAATGGTTACACAATGTCTCAAAACAACAAAAGACTTGCTCATCTCTGGAGGCTTCCATGGTTTAGATGACCTGGGACTGTGCCTGGAGTCCTTCATCTTGGGGACAGTCTGCACTCACGGAGCAGGAGCAGTAGATGCGTTTCCTCGGGAGAAGGGGAAACCGTGCCGCTGATGAAGCAGCGTCCAGTCTGCACCCTCATCTTGGAGAAACATATGCTTATCCAGAGGTTTATTAGCATATATTAATTATAGATAATAATGGGTTTCATCATGACATTTTCGAACGTGTATAAAAATATTTTGATTATATTTACCCCCATTGCCCTCTCTTGTACCCTCCCACTGATCCCTAATTTTCCCAATTAGTCTGAGTCTCCAACTCCTCTCTCTTACCCGCCCTCCCCCCCCCCGTCCTCCCCCCGGCGCCCATTTAGTCCAGTCTGGCCTCACACTTGCTGTGTTGCCAAAGATGGCCTCACGCTCCTGATCCTCCTACCTCCAGTTCCCGAGCGCTGGGATCACAGGCACCCCCCAATCCCAGGCACGGTGGTATATATACTCTTGCCTCTCTCCTTCCTACTTCTACTGTCCCCGCTCCCCCTGGTTTGGTCCAGCCTGGCCTCAAACTCGCATGCTAGTCACACACTCCATCAAACTGAGGTACGCCCAGTGCCCTTATATTTAGATGCTGAAAAAGCAGCAAGATGAGCGATGGTTGTTCTCCATTGAGGCCTTTTCTATCTGACTTTTCTTCCATTCTTCTTCTTCTTCCTTTTTTAATCTAAAATTCCTAACAGAGTTTAAAGGACACCAGCGTACTGGTCCTCTACTGAAGCAAATTCAAAGGCTCCATCTGAAGTGCTGGGCTGTGTGACAGCTTTGGGTTTTTTTTATTTTTTATTTTTTTCCTCCAAAGCTCCTCTTAACCTGGGCTTGGCTGGTGCCCAGGCAACAAGCGCTGAGTAAATGAGACAGGAAAAAGCTTTTTGGGGGTTGGCTGTACATGAGACGGAGGCTCGGGCTCGGGGAGACCAAACGCAAAGTTGTTTCAGCAAAGAGAGTGGCTGGCCCTCGCGAGCGAGCGTGAGAGGAGGACAGGAGAGGGGACCGGGGGCTGCACTTACCCCAGGAAGGTGAGGAACCGCGGGTCAGTGGCCAGGTTGGCGTCGATGGTCACGGACAGGAACGAGGGACTCACGAGATGGAGCGGCTGCTGGGTGGAAAACTCCAGGTCCACCACGTCCTCGGCCTGAGCTGTCCCCGCTGGGGCGTCCTGGGCCAGGGCACCGAGCGGCCCGCAGAGCCACAGCAGCAGCAGCAGCAGCAGCCGCCGCATCTCACCTGCCTGCACCCGCGCCGCCGTGAAAGCTCCAGCCCCGGGTACCCGGGCCGCTCGGCCTCCGGCGCCGGGGCTCCGAACCCTCCCACTCCTCCCCTGCGTCCCTCCCCTAGCGCCCTCTTCTCCCCGCCCTCCCCTCCGAGCTCTCTCCCATTTCCGTGCTGACTTCCCCCTCTGCGGCGGCGGTCACGTCCACTTTTGAAAATATCCACACCCATCCGAAGGGTGCGGAGGTGGCCGGAATCCAAGATCCCGGGAGGCCTGGGGAGGGAACGCCCCGGAGCCGCGCGGGGAGCCGCGCGGGGGTTGGACCCAGCTTCCTGATGTCCTGCCACACCGTCCCCTCTTCTAGGTCCTTTTCACTTAGCGCCGGGACTCGACCCTGAATTAAAAGCCCCGGTTGAGGATTCAGCCGACCCTTAACCCCGCTCCCATCTGCCTTAAAACACTTGTCACTTGAGCCTGCCCAAGTCTGGCTAACCTAGAGTGTCCTCTGCCGGGATCCGCTTCTCAGGTATCCCACGGTCGCTTGAAAATCTGATCCGAGCCTCGGCTGAACCGCAGCTAGAAATCAGCCCTCAATTTTCTTTTTCTTCTTCTTCTTTAAAAAAAAAAACAACTCATGAAAACAGTACTTGGGAGAGCCCAAGAGTATAAGATGCTCCTAGGTGGTCGACAGCTAAAACACCCCCACCCCACCTCCACCCCAGTGCAACTAACCACCCTTGGAATTCGAAGCAAATTCCCCCATGCGTTTATCTCTTGCTGGTGCTTCAACTTTGCTTTAGTTTTCCCTTGTCATTTACACCCGTATAGAATGATGGCAAACACCAAGTGCTTAAGCTTGGTGTGTGTGCGCGTGTGCATGTGTGTGCATGCGTGCGTGCGTGCGTGCGTGAGTGTGTGTGTGTGCATGTGTGCGTGTGTGTGCATGTGTGCGCGTGTGTGCGTGCGTGCGTGCGTGCGTGTGCGTGCGTGCGTGCGTGCGTGCGTGTGTGTGTGTGTGTGTGTGTGTGTGTGTACCTGATACCCCAAGAGAAGCTCTAACTGTGCTACCTTTCATTTCCACAGCATGCTGCCAATTGTGAATTTGCCTCTTTACACAGGAGGGCACAGAGAGAGAGAGAGCAATCTGTCCAAGTGTCAGAACTACGTGAACGCAGGTCCACAAGCCCAAGCAGATGGCAGTCTGACTCCACGTCCGTGTAGTCTCCCAAAGGAAGCCTCCCTGTATTTCCAGGTAACTCAGGTCCCGGAAAACACCCTCACAGCATCCGAACATGTTAGAATTGAATGCACTTGCCGGTACTGTGGCGTTGCTCAGTGCTCACTGTATCCATGGGCTTATAAAATTCTCAAAAGAAGAGATGGAGGTTGCAGTGTACCTGAGAAGTGCTCAAGCATGGTTCCTGGCCTTCAGCAGGCAAGCCATTCATACTTACCTGGTAAGCAAATGGCACCAAAACCCTTAGAATTTTCTGTTTAGATTGCACCACCAGTAAAGCAGCAAATAAAAACAGCTTGCTTGGTATGGGATGTATACCTAATTTGCACCCATCTGTCTATCCTTAGGCGATTTAAAAATTACATGCATAGTTAATGCTGTGACCTGCATTGAGCTGGTGTGCTATAACTACGGGATACAATGGAGAAAAATTCACGTTAACAGCAAACTGTCTGGAGTGTATAACCTGTGGAAGGGGAAGCGGAAGACGGTGCCATTTCCCATCTGTGTTATGACATGGATCCACCTCTCACCTCCCTCCTAATGTCATGGGATGAAGTCACACCAGTTCCTCTGGAGTTTCGGGCATTTTGGAAAGGAGATCATTGCAAGCTTTCCATGCTCCACGTCTGTGACATCCTGAGATGTGGGGAAGCAGGATCTACAGGCAAGCTGCTAATACGGGACCTGGGAACAAATAGGAAGCAGAGGCACTGGTGGCTCCTGGTGAGCTCTTGGCGGAGATCAGTTCCGGCTCCAGACTCTGAGCTGCTTTGTCCCATTGTGCCCGAGCAAGATATGGACACACTCAGAGACACTTTATAATAGGACACTTCATGTATGTGTAGCAAGGTCCACTTGACCGTGCTTACGTTCTAGCCCTCAGTAGGGCTCAGAATCTTAGACCAGTTGTTAATTATTTCTGTTATTTTGTTTGTTTGGTTGGTTTTTCGAGACAGTGTTTCCCTGTGTAGCTCTGGCTATCCTATCTCTCTGTAGACCAGGCTAGGCATGTGCTACCACCTCCTGGCAATTATTTTTGTTTTCAAGACAGAGTCTCACTGTGTTGGCTTGAAGCTCACAACATGACGAGGCTGGCCCTGGACTCACACCTCTGCCTATCTCTGCCTCCTGAGTGCTGGGATTAATGTCCGACGCTGCTCTGTTACGCTCTGTCTTAGACAAAGTTTTTAACTTTGAGGAGCTTCAAGTTCATGTGTCGGAAGTACTCATTTTTCTTTTTAATTAACCAACATAAGAGCATGTGACACACTCGGCTCCATTCACAACCTGAAACTTTGTGTTCAGATGAAATAATTAAACACTATCCCCTTACTGATTTGAGTTTTTAGAGACAGGGTTTTGCTTTTTAGCCCAGGCTGGCCTTGAACTTGTACTGATTTTCCTACCTCTGCTCTGGAGAGCTGAGATTACAGATGTGTGCCTCTGTGCCCAATTTACCCCTTTAATCTTTTTTGTTGTTGTTGATTTTGTTTTTGTTTTTTCGAGGCAAGGTTTCTCTGTGTAGTTTTGGTGCCTGTCCTGGATCTTGCTCTGTAGACCAGGTTGGCCTCGAACTCACAAAGATCTACCTGGCTCTACCTCCCGAGTGCTGGGATTAAAGGCATGCGCCACCACCGCCACCTGGCGGGTTTTAATTCTTAATTCTAAATTTTCCTACCATCCCAACTAGATTTGGTGACTTGAAAGAAATAAGATTTCAGAGACCTTGGGCGGGTGGTGGTGTCACTTGCCTTTAGTCCCTGCACGTGGGAGGCAGAGGCAGGAGGATCTCTGTGAATTTGAGGACAGCTTGGACTACAGAGAGAATTCCAGGACAGCCAGAGCTACATAGAGAGACCCTGTCTCAAAAAAAAAAAAAACAGCCGGGCGGCGGTGGCCCACACCTTTAATCCCAGCACTTGGGAGGCAGAACCAGGTGGATCTCTGTGAGTTCGAGGCCAGCCTGGGCTACCAAGTGAGTTCCAGGGAAGGCGCAAAGCTACACAGGGAAACCCTGTCTTGAAAAACCAAAAAACAAACAAACAAACAAAAAACAAGCAAAAAAAGATTTCACAGATCTTCTTCACTGTGGACATAGCCATAATCTCTGAATTTGTTGCTGTTTTTTTTTTGTTGTTGTTGTTGTTTTTGTTTTTTTATACAGTCTCTATCCCAAGTTGGCCTTGAACTCTCTTTGTAGTTGAAGATGACCTTGAACTTGGGTTTTATTTGAAACAGGGTCTTACTGTCTGTGTTTAGCCTGCCTAGAACTTGTTACATAGAGCAGGCTGGCCTCAGATCCGTCCATGTAGCTTGGCCTGCCCTGCTATGGGATGTTCTGTGTGTCAAATGTGTTGCTCTGATTGGTCAATAAATAAAACACTGATTGGCCAGTAGCCAGGCAGAAAGTACAGACGGGACAAGGAGAGAGGAGAATTCTGGGAAGTGGAAGGCCGAGTCAGAGAGATGCTGCCAGCCGCCATGATGAGAAGCAGATGTTAAGATACCGGTAAGCCACAAGCCACATGGCAACTTATACATTAATAGAAATAGGTTGATTTAAGATATAAGAACTAGATTGTTAGAAGCCTGAGCCATTAGGCCAAACAATTTAAATAATATAAGAGTCTGTGTGTTTATTTTATAAGTGGGCTACGGGACTGCTGGGGCTTGGCAGGAGCTGGAGAGAAAATCTCCAGCTACAAACGGCGCCAGAACATGGGGCAGGAATTTCCACTTAAAACCTAAGAAAGTTTTAAAAAAGGATTCTAAAACGAAGCTAAAACAGCTTCCTAGTTGTCTCTCAAGTTAGCGGCAGCCTTCGGGCTTGAGCTACTATATGGAGGGTTCCTGGCAAGTGCACTTGACCTGCAGTATGGCGGGAATGAAGCATTTACAAGCGGCACATTATGCTGCGTGGTGGATTTAGTCTTCCCTAGTACAAAAAAGAAAAAAAAAAAAAAGAAGAAGAAGAAAGAAAGAAAGAAAAAAGAAAAGAAAAAGAAAAAGAGGTTTCTGGGCTACACGCTGCTTTGATAGAAGCATAGAACCACTGTTTCTAAGATTTGATGGCTCCCAGAGCTGGCGGTAAATGTACCGCCGCCATGTTGGGAAGCTGAGGTGGGCAGAGCCACCAGCCAAAGCTGCTATTTTAGCCCTAGTAATGCTGCAGTTTAAAACAATAGATTCACAATAAGACTGATTCAGATGAAACAAGACTTTAAATGCTTTACAATGTGTATAAAAATCACATAGGGTTGGAAGAGAGAGAAAAAGGAATATATACAGTTATATGAAGAAATAGATAGTTTTAAAAAATAAAGCTTTTAAAGAGAAAGTAAAAGTAATATATAAAAAACAAGCCACATAAAGATGGATATTACACAGAGAATCTGGATTGTGTTGTCTTTGATATTTTTAACTGCAGAAAGACATTTGATTGTAAAAGCTGTTGAGTTAAGCCAATATGTATATTTTAAAGATACCTTGATTTCAAAATTTGGATATAAGGATATGTTGCTTTGGAAAGGAGGCTCTGATTTTGTTTCCACAGAAAACAAGAGGCTATGGATTTGTTCCAGATTAAGATACATCAGGTTTGACCAGCCAAGACCCCCTGAAAGGTCTCCGATGACACCAAGTCTCAGATGATCCAACATCCAGAACTGTTTCAAGGCAACTGGCTCAAACAATACCCCCTCATGGACTACTCCATAATCCTAAAATTTTCTTTGTGTCCCCATAAGATACAGCGCCCCCCCATCCAGCAGGAAGTAGTAAGAGAAGCTACGCCCAAATTCCCAAATATACTAAGCTGGCTTTGGAGATGGTAATTGGCTCACTCCTTCTCTAAACCCAAACATACTGCTTAAAAAGAAAGAAAGGAAGGAAGGAAGGAAGGAAGGAAGGAAGGAAGGAAGGAAGGAAGGAAGAAAGAGAGAAAGAAAAGGTGAATGTGGTGATATTGTGTTCCCCAAAATATTGTGCAACCTAATAAACTTATCTGGGGTCAGAGAAAAGAACAGCCACTAGATATAGAGGCCAGAAAATGGTGGCACACCCACCTTTAATCCTAGCATTTCAGAGACAGAAATCTGTCAAGATCTCTGTGAGTTCAAGGCCACACTAGAAACAGCCAGGCGTGGTAACAAGAGCCTTTAATCCCAGGAAGTGATGGATGCAGAAAGGTATATAAGGCATGAGGACCAGGAACTAGAGCTGGTTAAGCTTTTAGGCTTTTGAGCACAGTTCAGCTGAGAGGCATCCAGTCTGAGGAAACAGGATCAACTGAGGAATTGGTGAGGTGAGAAGGCTGTGGCTTGTTCTGCTTCTCTGATCTTCCAGCATTCACCCTAATGCCTGGCTCTGGATTTGTTTTTATTAATAAGAGATTCTTTTGTCCCATATCAGAAGAGCGCTCTAGTGTGGGACAGAGAAAAACCAATATTTTTATTTAAAACAGGTTGATTATAAATGCAATCTCTTTTTAAAGAAGAAAAGGGGATATGATATAGATATGATAGGATATAGATATGATAGGATAAAAGGGTAGATTGTTGAACCTACTTTTAAAGAGCAACAACTTGTTTAAAAATGTTTTGCATTGCTATGGATTTAAGTCTATTGATATAAATTTAAAGTTAACTTTGTTATACTGTATGTATATTTCTACTCTTGTTTAAGGTATTATGTTTGTACAGCTCGTTTAAAATTATAATGAATAATTAAGAAATAGATTAATAATTAGTCATATATGATAATCATACTTGTAGTCATGTTGTTTTCTAGGTATACATAGATGTAATTCAATTAGATAGGTAATCTTCAAATACTTCAAAGACCTACAGAATATAGCATTTAAAATATTTTAAAAATTTAGACTTTCTAGACAATGAGACATGTCTGCTCTTGGCAGCACCAGATTTACTTTAGAGAGGAGGATGGGCATCAAAGACACTCCATATGGAGTTTATCTTCACCTTGGCAAAAATAACCATTTGGGCAAGAAACTGTTCTTGCCTGGACTGCTTGATCAACTGGACATGCAGGACCCATAGGAAGGTGACCACTGGACTTTGCTTGGCAAAATGGTCCTTCAGGTTCCTGCTTTGTAGAGGAAAATGCCAGATATTCTACAGGATACAGAGAAAAGTGATGGAGAGACTCTAGGCCTATGGGCTGAAGACAGATGCCCCAACTTTACAGAGAAACTTTGCACGACTGTCCAGGCTGCCAGCTGACTCTGTCCACTCTCATAAGACTCTCAAAAGTTGTTTGCATCCTTCTACCATTTCTCAGTTAATATTATATCCTTCTGAGGCCTTTGATGTAGCTGAAGACTAGAGAGTTATCATTTCTTTAGTTATGATAAAAGATAAGTTAGATATGAAACCTTAGACTCACAAATATAAGATAGATAGGATGTCTTTTTTAATTTTGCCAAATACAAATAGACTAGTTATTATAAATAGACTAGATAATGTAACTGTAATTCTTGCTTGATAATTGTTTTGTTATCTGTAATTTTACTATATGAAAATTAAAACCTTCCTTTTGAAAAAAAGAAAAAGAAAAAGAAAAGTGGCTGAGTGCTGTGGGATGTTCTGTATGTTAAATGTGTTGCTCTGGTTGGTTAATAAATAAAACACTGATTGGCCAGTAGCCAGGCAGGAAGTATAGACAGGACAAGGAGAAAGGAGAATTTTGGGAAGTGGAAGGATGAGTGAGACACTGCCAACTGCCATGATGAGAAGAAAATGTTAAGATACCGGTAAAGCACGAGCCACATGGCAAGGTATAGATTTATAGAAATGGATTAATTTAAGATGTAAGAACAGTTAGCAAGAATCCTGCCATGGCCATACAGTTTGTAAGTAATATAAGTCTCTGTGTTTACTTGGTTGGGTCTGAGCAGCTGTGGGACTGGCGGGTGAGAGAGATTTGTCCTGACTGTGGGCCAGACAGGACCAGGAAAACTCCAGCTACATTAAAGGTGTGTACCATCCCAGCATCCTTAAATATCTGACCCTTCTACATCCACCTCCCAAGTGCTGGGATTGCAGGGTGTCCCACCAAGTGTGGCTTATGTGGTGCTGGGGTTCGAACCTAGCAAGTCCACCTGCACGCTGAGCAAGCTCTCTACCAACTAAGCTACATCCCCAGCCCGTTGGCTTCTTTCATTAGGTTTCTATGTATACACACTGCTATAATGTATGTTTTATACTCTTCAATGATTGCATATATATATATATAGAAAACGGGTACAGAAAATGAGCCAAAACTATGAGAGAAAATGTCAATAAGAAGAAATAAGCACCAACAGCCTCATACAATAAACAAATAGATTTTTATACTGTGATCTGGGTAATTATTCAAAAGTCCCAGGAAATAGGCTGAGTGGCTAAATTTGATCACCGATATCTGGGATGACAAAGGCCCTAGGAGATCCTACTAATTATACTCATGTCAAAAAGGTATAACATGGTTTACTAAGTGGTGCATTATTTATGGCAACACACAGGCTCTGTAAACAGTGTGAGTGGAGTAAACCTGGGGCCGAAAGAACCCAGGAAAATTTCAGGAAGGTGGGCGTGCTGGGGGTGGGAGAAAGCAGACTCACCGGACGGGGTGTTTAGTCTGGGCTCTCTACTATGTTCTGGACTTCTCGGCCACGGTCCTTTGGGTAGACATGAGCGAGAAACTGAATGTGCAAGGCCCTGGGTTTGATTCCTGATAGCTGAAGTGTACACACACACACACACACTCTACACACACACACACACTCACACACACACACACCACAAGAAAGGAGGGAGGAAGGAAGGAATAAGGGAATGAAGGATAGTACTTTGAAGGTGTATAAAAAGGCTTCCTGATTTGTTGGTTCCGGGTTCTGAGTTACCTGAGGAGGGAGCCTGTGTGGTAGACAGTGTTGTGCTGGAGTCTGCTGAGGAGGTTTTGTACTGACTAATGTTTGCATTGCAGGTTTGGAGGGAGTGAATGTTGGAGTGGTCACTGAGCAGCTAGGTGACTGCCTAGGTGTTGAATGTGCTAATTTCTTTTTTTTCCGAGACAGGGTTTCTCTGTGTAACTTTGCGCCTTTCCTGGAGCTCACTTGGTAGCCCAGGCTGGCCTCAAACTCACAGAGATCCGCCTGGCTCTGCCTCCCGAGTGCTGGGATTAGAGGCGTGCGCCACCACGCCCGGCGTGCTAATTTCTTTTTTAACATATTGATTTTATTTACTTATTGGAGAAAGTGAGACAGGGTGTCACTGTGTGGCTCCCGCTTGTCCTGGAACTCACTATATAGTTCAGACTGGCCTCGAACTCACAGAGATCCACCTGTCTCTGCCTCCTGAGTGCTGAGATGAAAGGCGTGCGCCACTACCCCTTGCATGAAGTTTAAAAGCATTTGTGTGCATGTGTCTGTGTGAGTGCGAGCATGTGTATGTCACCGTTCATATGTGGAGCTCAGGGGATAGCTCAGAGAGATGGTCCCCTCTTCCGCTTTGAAACTGGGTCTTTTGTTGTTCGCTGCTGCATACATAAGGTTAGTTAGCTCAAGAGCTCCCAGGGATTTTCCTGTCTCTGCCTCTCACCTTGTAGGCATGCTGACGTTATGCACACGTGTGCCTGGAATGACTTGAGTTCTGGAGGTCTGACCTGCAGGTCCTCATACTTGAGTGGTGAGTGTCTTACCCAGAGTCACCTTCCCAATCCTGATGGAGTCCTCATTTTAACCTTACAAAGGGGCGGGGCCTTTAAGCAGTGGCTGTGGAGGAGGTGGGGAGATAGTTCCACTGCTCAAGTGTGAGAATCTGGGTGTGACCCCAGAACTGACATAAGAAGCCGAAGGGTAAGCTCAGCACTCGGGAGGCAGAGGCTGGTGGATCTCTGCGTTGGAGGCCAGCTGGCTTACAGAGAAAGTTCCAGGACAGCCAGGACAACACAGAGAGACCTTGTCTCAACAAAACTGAAGAAGGCATGGCAAGATGGGAAGATGGTTGTTAGCCAACTAGTTTAGAGCACTTGGCAAACCTCACCTCAAAACAAACGATACAAGTAAGAGGTCGCTTGAGGAAAGACACTGACCTATGCGCACACATGCATGAATGCACTTGCACATACATGTGCATACACATGAACAAGCACAAACACACAGTAATGGTGATGTGACAGCAGTTTAATATTATGGGAATGGGTTCTGTATAAAAGGATTCCCACCCCGGCCCTGCTTAAACCCCTCACCGTGGGATGCTGTGGTAAGAAGTATTCTGCCTGTCAATTCTGGCCTCCAGAACGGTGAGACATAATTTCCGTTCATTATAAATGACCCGTCACAGGTATTCTGTTAAAGCAGCACCCAAAAGACTAAGGTTGTCACAGGCGTATAGTCGCCTGCATATTGTATTAGACCTTGAAAATGGAAGCCGTTATTGGTCAGAAACCTGAGTCGTTAGTGCCCATCATCTGCATCCAGGCGGAAGCCATCAGTGATGCCTACAGAGAGGGCTTTTCTCTCTTACATTGGCACACGCATCAGCTTTCCGTATCTTTAACAAATGCTGAGGTGAGTCTGAGTTCAGTCCCTGGGCCCGCATAAAGATAGAAGTAGAGAACCAACTGCACAGTGTTGTCCTCTGACCTCCACAGGAACTCTCTTGAGCATGCATACATACATTAATAACAATAAAAACATTTTAAAATCAACTTAAGAAGAGTCAAGTTTTCTTTGGCTCATATTCTTGGAGATCTCAGGCCTCCTTGCTTTGGGCCAGAGGTGGGATGGTATATCAAGGCAGCAGTGTGCAGCAGGGAGGACCATTCAACTTTTGGCTCAGGTGGAAGAGAAAATGGACTCCCACAACACCTTAGAGGACACGCTTCCCTGACCTCAGCTCTCTCTCTTGGCCATACTGCTTTGAGTTTTCACCACTTGCCACTGAAGCTGTGGGCCAGTGTGATGGGTGATGCTGTTCTGTATGCTGTGAATGTGTGTTGCTCTGATTGGTTGATAAATAAAGCTGTTTGGCCAATGGTGAGGTAGAATAGGGTTAGGCAGGACATTCTAACTAGAGAGAGAGGAAGGAGAAAGGCAGAGGGAGGAGACGCTGCCAGCAGCCACCAGGAGAAGCAAGATGTAAAGTACTGGTAAGCCATGAGCCGCGTGGCAAAGTATAGATTTACAGAAATGGGTTAATTTAAGATGTAAGAGCTAGCTGGCTAGAATCCTGCCACAGCCATCATTTAAAAATAATGTAAGCCTCTGTGTGTTTATTTGGGTCCGAGTGGCTGCGGGACCAGTGGGTGAGAGAGATTTGTCCTGACTGCAGGCCAGGCAGGACACAGGAAAACTTCTGGCAACACCAGTGATCGAGCCTATACACGTGGAGCCTTGGGACACAGCCCCTTCTCATGCTAGAAACGGGCAAAGTGTGGGGCACACTTTCACAGTCCCAGCTCTGGGGCAGGGAGATCAAGAGTTCAAGACTTAGCTACCTAGAGTTTGAGCCGCCTGGACACATGAGCACCTATCTCAAAAGACAAAAAGGGGACTGGGGAGATGGCTCAGTGTTTAAGAGCACTGGCTGCTCTTCCAGAGGACCCAGGTTCAATTCCCTGCAAACCACATGGCAGCTCACAGCTGTCTATAACTCCAGTCCCAGGGGATCTGACACCCTCACACAGACATGAATGCAAGCAAAAACACCAGTGCACATAAAATAAATTAATTAAGAAAAAAGAAAAAAAATATGATGCAACAAGGAACAAGTAAACATAATAATGAATGGCATTGATTTTTTTTCCCTTTTTTTTTTTTTAAGGTTTTTTCGAGACAGGTTTTCTCTGTGTAGCTTTGGAGCCTTTCCTGGAACTCTCTCTGTAGCCCAGGCTAGCCTCAAACTCACAGAGATCCACCTGCCTCTCCCTCCCAAGTGCTGGGATTAAAGGTATATGCCACCACGCCCAGCTCGGCATTGGGTTTTTAAAGGGAAGATGTTGGTATTGTGGTTATTTTTCGAGGATCCTTGATTTCCAGAGCTATTTGCTGAAGTGTTTGTAGGTGAACTATAAGATGTTTAGGATCTGCTTCAAAATAATCTCAGATGGATGCAGCTGGGAATGTAGCTCATTTGTTAAGAAGCCCTGGGTTTGGTCCCCAGGACTACATGAAACCAGATGTGACAATGGGCACCTGTGATCCCTCCCAGCACTTAGGAGATAAAGGCAAGAGGATCAGAAATTCAAAGTCATCCTTAGTGACATAGAGTCTGAGGAAGTGCTGTATGAGCCCTGGCTTTAAAAAAAAAAAAAAAACGTTGTCAAAGTTGTTCCTTTGTGTGTCTGGATTCTTTCACTTTTTTTCACAATGCATTTAAGTTTTGCTTGTATCGTAACATGCATCTGGACTTCCGTTTCTTCTTACCGTTGAATAATATCCCCTTATAAGACTATGCCAGGGGCTGGAGAGATGGCTCAGAGGTTAAGAGCACTGACTGCTCTTCCAGAGGTCCCGAGTTCAATTCCTAGCAACCACACAGTGGCTCACAACCATCTGTAATGAGATCTGGTGCTCTCTTCCGGCCTGCAGTCATACATGCTACATACATAATACATAAATAAATCTTAAAAAAAAAAAAAAGCACTCAACAGTAAGTGGCAGAAAAAAAAAGACTATGCCACACTGGACCAGGGATGCAGCATGCCCTAGGTTCAATCCCAGCCTCACAAACCAAAGCTCAAGAAACAAACCCACCTTGGACACTCCACATGCGTTTGTCCATCCACCGATAGAGATTTGTGTTGTTCCCCTTTCTGGCTCTTGGTAGGATGTTCTTATCAACATTTATATACAAATTTTATATAGAGATACGTTGTTCTTTCTTTGGGGGTACATCCTAAGGTGAGAAATTGGTGGGCCCGTGATAATTCTGCTTTTAGCTTTTGGAGAAACTTTGCCCAAGCTCTTTTCTGTACTGACTATACTAGCTTCATTTCCACCAGCAGGGTGTGAAGGATCTCCATTTCTCCATGTTCTCTCCAGCACTTCTTATTGCAGCCACTATCAAAGCTCTCTGCTGTTTTAGGTTTCCTGGCTGTGATACTGAACACGAGTGTTTCCCATGGAAACAAGCTAAAGGGAACAGAGGCACCTATGAAGCTTTATTGCAGTCTTTTCCTGAAGAATCGGCGATCAGTGCCCCGGGAGCGCTATTCAGCCAGCAAGTGGAGGAATCAGTGGCCCCTTTATTGGGTTGCTTTTGGGGCCGGGGGCTGGTCGTGAGTATGTCGCTCAGGATTTTCTTGTCTGTTTTTGAGACAGGGTCTTACTATGCAGCCCTGGCTGTCCTGGACTCACTATGTAGACCAGTCTGGCCTTGAGCTGACAGAGATCCACCTGCCTCGGCCTCTCCAGTGCTGGAATGAAAGGCATGTGCCACCACATCCTGCTAGGCTATGGTTCTCAGATTGAAGGCTGGCTGATTCCTGGAGACACCGTGGTGCTCCCTTCAGATGAGGAAGAAGTGGGGAAAGACGCTGCTGCTTTCGGTGGGTAACACGTTACGGGTTAACGACTAGGAATTGATCAGCCTCTTGTCCTGTGGTGGTCCCCCATAGCGCATCTGGACCCAAGAATTAAATTGATAGGAAGCACACCAGCAGGAGGAAGGCATACATACACATTTGTTCAGCATCATAGGGCTCATCTTTCCGTTGCTGTGATAAGACACCATGACCAAAAGCAATTTATAGAAGAGTTCATTTCAGTTTGCGGCTCCAGGAGGCTAGAGGTCCACCGTGGTGGGGGAGACTCTACTGCCGGAGGCCTGGGAACAGGAAGCTGAGCGAGAACAACCCAACCGCACACAGGAAACAGAGCAAGCGGGAAAGGGGACGACGCTGTAGACCTTCAAAGCCCACCGCCCCCAGCGACCACTTTCCCCAGCGAGGCTGAATCACCCTCACGTTTTCTCTGTGGTAAATAGGAGTTATTGCTGGGCGGAGAGCTGCTAAGAAACCGCCAAAACAATTTTTTGTTGTTGTTGGTTTGAGACAGGGCCTCCCTGCTTATCCCTGGCTGTCCTGGAATTGACTATGTAGACCAGGCTGGCCTTGACATCACAGAGATCCACCTGTCTCTGCCCCTTAACGCTGGGATTAAAGGCATGAGCCATTGCACCCAGCCCCAAAACAGTTTTTAAAGCATTACCGTTTTGTGTTTTGTTAGCTTAAAGCATTTTCGCTCTTCTGGCGGGTGTGCGATCCTGCCTCGCTGTGGTTTTAGTTTCCATATCTCTGATGACTAATGACAGCTCTATGTGCTTATTTACCATTTGAATGGGTTCCTTTATAGCGTGCTTGACTATTCAATTTTTGTTTTTGCTCATTGGACAGCATTTTAATGTGTGAAAGGATTATACATCCTTCAAGACAGAAAAAAAATAAAACCTAAATTCTATGAATTCAGATGAGTGAAAAGAGACAATGAAGTGCAAAATACATTGACTTGGTGGGTGTCAGAGTCCTGTGAGCTGGTTCAAGAACAGGTCTCAGCGAGGGGTCACAGCACCTGCTAATAATCCTTACACTCCAGAGGCTAGAGCGAAAGGATCGTGAGTTCATTTTGAGCTCCACGATGAGACCGCGTCTCACTGAACTGGACTGGGGTTGTAGCTCAGTAATAGAGGGCTTACCTAGCCTATGTCCCCATGTCCCACCCCAGCACTACAAAGAAGAAAGAGTGAGGAAGAGGAAGAAGTGGTCCTGATGAGACGTGGGCTCCGGAATGTGAGTTAGTGTGATCAGTGGCGCGATTGACCAAAGCAGGCCCTGTCCATGGGAAAAGCACTAAGGTCATATTTCATCATTGCATTGCTGGACAAATGGCGTAATTCCAGCTGCGGGCTGGGGATGGAGCTCAGTCAGTGGACTATTTGCCTTTTGTGCACAAATTCCTAGACTCAACCTCAGACCCTGCATGCAATAATTCATGGTAGTATATATACTTGTGATCCCAGGTGGAGGCAGGAGGGTCAGAAGTTCAAGGTCATCCTCAGCTGCTGAGTGAGTTGGAAGCCAGTGTGTGCCATATGAAACATCTTTTCAAAACAACAACACATGCTGAATTTGGTATTATACGCTCATCATTTTAAGATTAGGTTAAGATCTTTCTTCTAATTTAAAAAAAATTAAAACATATTTGCCGACAACCCGGACACCATATCTTTGCTTAACGGATAGGTTAGCCCTCCTGAAGATGGGTCATTCAGCTATCATTTCCCATCCATGTAGAGGTACCGTGCAACACCTTGGATTCAATCCCAGCACCACATAACAACACTTCCCCAAGTCTCAAAGGCTAAAAGCAAAGCTGTCCTGGAGGCCTTCCCCAGAGGACTTGTTAGGAACCTCTGGGGGCTTTTGAACCCCTAAGCATCAAAGCAGTCATCTCTGGAGGATGTGGAATATGGTCTTCTCCTTGGGACAAGCCTCTTGCTTTCAGAAAACATGAAATACAGGGTTGTTTGGGAGAACCACATCCAGACACAAATATTTCAGGCTAACAGAACTGTACAGGTTTTTAAAGCTGTCCTTATTCCTACTTTATGTGAATGAGCATTTGCCTCAAGTGTGTCTACCCACCAGATGTATGCCTCATGTCTGCAGAGTCCAGAAGAGGGGTCCGATCTCCAGGAACTGGAGTTCCAGATGTTCACGAGCTGCCATGCAAGTGCTGAGAATTGAACCAGGGTCCTCTGAAAGAGCAGCCAGTGCTCTTTACTGTCAAGCCATCTCCCCAGCCCCTGAACTATCCATTTTTGTTACAGAAATGCTTAAAATAATTTGGCCTATTAGAGTAATATTTTAGCTTTGTTATTGAAAAGACCTGAATTGGCACAAGACACCCCAAGACCAAGTTCTCAGCACAATGGGTCCCCCACCCCAGGGACAAAGGGCAGGGAATGAGAGACAAGGATAAGGGAGAAGGGGAAGGGAGCCAGGGAGAGGGGAAAGGACATTTGTCCCCGAGGGACAAAGGACTGCCTCTGGTTAGAGGAGACCGTCGTGGTCCATAGCTAATGACAGTTGATAGAGGTAAAAGGGAAACCCCCTGTGTTTGGATGAGTTGGTTAATTTTGATTGGACAGGTTAATTAGGGTAACCAAAGGGGGGCTTTGGATTCTAGACTTCAATACTTACATAGCAGGACCGTGGCAGGCGGCCTCAGGAGGAGGAAGTGGCCAAATAAAGGAACAGACCCTGATGTCTAGCTTTGGGAATGGAATCTGACAGTTTAGTGAGGCAGAGGGGCTGGGGGATGGGAAGGGCAAAACCTGCCATTGACATCTTTGCCGTTATCAGGCTGTGAGAACCCTTCATTTACCTAGATTGTCTGTGCGCTTGAACAAGTAACAGCTCATTTTTTTTTCCCTTTGGTTTTTGAGACAGAGTTTCTCTGTGTAGCCCTGGCTGTTTTGGATCTTGCTCTGTAGACCAGGCTGGCCTAGTACTCACAGAGATCCACCTGCCTCTGCCTCCCGAGTGCTGGGATTAAAGTTGTGTGCTGCCACCACCTGGCAACAGATCATATTTTTAAGTTTAAGTGTTAGCAGTTTGTTAGATTTTAAGATATTCAAGAACACGGGAAGGTTTTGTTTATTTACATAGTTTAGTGGTGAAGAAAATCAAATATAATGAATGTATCAGTCTACCTGGAAATTGCCAAGAGGATATACTTTACTTAATTAAAATTCTTTAAGATGTTGACATTGTCTGGACTTCTAAAGCAAATTATAAGTTCTTAACATTGACTTTTTAAGAACTTAAGAAATATAGGATATGAATAATTTGATGCTTTTTACTGTTTAACTTTATTGATTGTAGTGTGTGTATGATCTGTGTCTGAGTGTGGGACATGTCATCTGAGTGGAGGTCAGAGGATAACTTCTGGGACTGTGTTCTCTCTCTCTCTCTCTCTCTCTCTCTCTCTCTCTCTCTCTCTCTCTACTATAAATTGAACTCAGGTTGTCAGGCTGTGCGGGAAGAGCTTATCCCCTGAGGCATCTCACTGTCCTCAAACAGTAACTTCTAAAGTGAAAACACCATTCTCTCTGCGAACAAAAACTACCCGTGAAGAGACAGAAAAGCTCCTCACACTGACTGTATGTGCCACGGAAGAGGAATTCTATGTTGGGTTCACAGTGAGGAGAGCAGATGTGGAAAGCGCCAGGAGGGACCCGATACTCTCCTCTGAGCTCCATGCTTCTCGTTGTTGGGGTCTCTGTCCTCGGGTCAGCCCTGACTTGAACTAGGGATATATATGAGAATTCATTTGCATACTTGCCCTTGCTGACAGCCCAGTGTCAAAGCTGATCGATGTGCCGTGATCTCCTTCCTGTGACAATCCACTTTGAAATGCCCATCAGCACCTGCTCCCTCGACTCCGGCTTGCTTCTTCTATCTTGGCGCAGGCTCTGCTTTTGCATTATTTATCTGGCTATTTATTCCACCCAGATTCCTCCTTGTACTCCCTGGGTGCAAATTAGAACTTTTCAAAACAGCCTCAAGTTTTCCAGTCACTGGGGTCCTCTTTACCCTCATTTACTGGAGTAAGAATCCCTTCAATGGTGCCCTAGTGGCATCAGTAAATGGATGCCCCTCTCGAATTGCCTAATTGCATCCTGAGCACGACTTGGTCACTGGACAACTTCCAGAGTTCTATTTTTATTTATCTCATTATTATCTTTGAAGTTACTTAGATAACTTCTCAGAGTAACCAGATGGTATTTTTGGATCAGGAAAACTAAAGCCCCTGGGCTTCGGCTGTGAGCTATTTCAGGTGGCTTTATGGGGATACATATTATATGCAAAGAGTATCTGTTTTAAATGTGAAGGTCACAATGTGCTTATGTGCAGACATACCCATGGCATTGCTTTCCTATTAAAGTAACAAAGTCTTGTGAGAAAAGGAAAGGCAGGGATGGGAGAGTATGCTCAGTGTACAATATCTACTTGCATGAAAACAAAGGTTACATTTACAAAGTCCTTGTTCCCTAAAGTGTTGTTACTGTCACACCACAGTGTCTACCTGCTCTCACACCTCCAAAAACTTCGTCCCCCTCTCTTACAGAACTGATTCTGGTGTAAATTTGTTCTGTGAGCTCCTGTTGGTATGTGAATGCCAGGTCTTGTAAGGAGGATTCTGAGGCCACTGCTGGGGAGCACCCCCAGCCCCTCAGCATCGTATCTGTTGAATCTGAGGGGACCCTCTGCAGAAACAGAGACAGACATGCTCAGCCAAGCAAAGGTAGATCAAGCTTGTGGTCATGCCAGAGAGACAACACAGCTTGTTTCTGACAGCTTTCTGGCTCCTTGGTCCAATCCCTGGGAATTGCCCAGTGCAAAGTTGGTCGGACCTGTGAGTTACCCTGTGTTCACAGCGAGGCCTCTGCTTTATCCCAGTTACCTCGCTTGGTCATGCCCTGTGAGCCTGAGTGCATAATGGTCGGACCTATGAGTTACCCTGTGTTCACAGAGAGGCCTATGCTTTATCCCAGTTACCTTGCTTAGCTTTTACTTATTACAAACTAAACAACTTTGACTGTGAGTAAAGGTCTTTTCATGGGGAACTGGAGAGATGGAGCCATAGTTAAGAGCACTTGCTGCTTTTGTAGAAGACCTGACTTCAACTCTCAGCACCCATATTAGACAGTTCACAACCACCTGCGACTCCATTTCCAGGGTATCCTACGACCTCTTCTGGCCTCTGTGGGCACCAAGCCCTCATGTGGTACACATATACATGCAGGGAAATACATACACACAGGCAAAAACTCTCACATATGACAACATCAAAATGCATAAGATGAAATAAAGCAAATAGTGTAAGAATACTACACTAAACGTGCATAGAGATGAACATTGTAGTTTCTCCTTGATTATCTCAGGAACTTTTATTTCTCAGTGGAGATTTATAAATTCCCATTATATATTGAGCTTACCGGCTTAGACATTTGACAAGTCAGTGGCAGAGTGTGTTAACTGGAGGTACAGCACAGTCTCTGGCATCTAAAGAGTGTGCCAACAAATAGACAACACCATTGCCATATACTAAGTGCTTGTGGCCAAAATCCACACATTGAAACCAAGTGCTCAAAGTCATTTGGAGGTAGAGGCTTCAGAAGGTGGGTAGGTCACAGAGGCGGAGTCCTCGCGAAGGAGATTAGTGTTCTTATAGAAGGAACCTTAAGAGGGCTCTCGTATTGTGAAAAAACAAAATCCCCAGAGAACTCTGCCCCCTGAAACAGAAAGCTGGACCCCTCCAGGCACTGAGCCCTTGGGGATCTTGATCTCGGCTTCCAGGGCTCTGGTAAACAACTTGTTTATGAGCGGTCCGGTCCAGTCTGTAGTACTTCTTTTGTAGCAGCCAATGGCCCGAAAGAGCCACTGAACTATGTGTCAATTTCTTCTTTCTGTTTCTAGCTAACGGGGAGACAGGCGTGATCAAGGATGAGCTTGTTGATCTGGACAGAGTCCTCCTAGGCCTACACCAGCCCCAGTCTCTTGTAAACGGAGGCAGAGTTTTTCTGTTCTGACTGCCTGGTCCCAAATAAACACACAAAAGCTTCTATTAATTACAAAATGCTCAGCTAATAGCTCAGGCTTATTATTAATAGCCCTTACTTTTAAATTAACCTATGTCTAGTAATGTTGTTTTAAAAAATGATACGTGGCGCTGTTACCGGGCAAAAAGGTCCTGAGACGCGACAAAACCCAGTACCAGAGCTTTAATAGGAGGGGTGAGGGGTTGGACAAAAGAACCAGGCCTGGGGAAGAATCACATGCAGAGAGCAGAGATGGGAGAGGGGAGGACAGAGAGGAGGAGTCTGTGTCCGACTTTTTAAGGATTCCCATGCACATGCGCATGTGGGCTTTTGGAGCTAGGCCACGCCTGCGCTGATTGCGATCGTGCTGAGCGCTTTTGCGTGATCACACAGCGCACTGATGACGTCAGACCCTTTGCTTAACTACTGAACTGTGCATGTGCGGTCATGCAGCTGGAGGAGCAGCAGAATCCTAACCATTAATGTATGTATTGCCCCGTGGCCCGTGGCTTTGTCGGTCCTCGGGCATCTTGCTTCTTGGGGAGCTTGCTCATGTCTCTCTGGACTCCACCCTTCTTCATCCCAGTTCTCAGTTTGATTGTCCCGCCTAACTTTATCCTGCCTTGCTGTAGGCCAAACAGCTTTATTATTAACCAATGAGAGTAATACACATTCATAGCATACAGAAGGATCATCCCACAACAGTCTCCTCTCTCTCTCCCTCTCTCTCCCTCTCTCTCCTCTCTGCCTCCAACTTGTGAATAAGATGTCAGCTCTCGGCTACTGCTCCAGTACCATGCTTCCTGCCATGATGGTCATGGACTCACCCTCTGAAGCTGTAAGCCAGCCCCCAATGTCCTGACCATGGTGTCTCTTTACAGCAGCAGAAGGAGTAACTAAGACAGGGACTCACCTGTGTAGAGTACTTAAGCACCACTCATGTGTCTTAAGGAGAGAGAGAGAGAGAGAGAGAGAGAGAGAGAGAGAGATGTGCTCATGAAGGCCAGAGGAGGGAAGGAGGACCTCAAGTGTCCTGCGCTGTCACCCTCCACTATATTCTTTAGGTAGACATCAACAAGCCCCACAGAAATAACAAGTGGGTTCAGTTGTATTTGGCTTTTTGAGTGGGTCTTGGGGATTTGAACTCAGGTCCTTATGGTTGGCACAGCAAGTATTCTTTCCCACTGAGCTGCCTCTCCAATCCCAGAAGGGAACTTCTTATAGCAGTAATTGGGTACTTTCAAAGTTGCTCAGGGAGCTAGAAAAGAGGCTCACAGCTAGACCTCTGGGATGATCCCAAAGAACATGGCAGACTTGGCCGTCTAGAGAATCATCAGAGCACTTCCCAGTCTCACTGGGAAGATGGCCTCTTCCTCACTCCCACTGTAAGACATTGAGAGTGACTCTAGTATAGCTAAAGCTTATAGACGCTGCTTACCCAGCAAAACAATTAATTATATCACTGGCTTGGTTCTTAAATCACCAAGGCAGATGCTGTCATTGTGAGGTCTCAGAGATCCAGGACAAAAGGCTGAGGTGCCTAGAAACATATCAAAGCAGACATGGGCCAGCTTTGATTTCTCTAGCCCAGGGGCTGGGCTTCTGCTTCCCGTCCCCAAGGTCCCCAGCTTGATTGCTATATCATTCAGCCATTTTGGCTACACTGGTCCCTTGGGCTGGCCGCGTTTCTTGGTTGGTGGCTTCTCTCTCACTCTCCATCATCCATCCCCCTCTCTCCTCTCTCCTCTCATGGTCCATGTTCATCCTGCACTCTCCCTCTGCCAGCTTTCTCTCTTACAGCTACAATAAAAATCTTCTCCACACCCCAGGAATAGTCACGTCCTCTTCCTTTCCTTTCATTTCTTCGTTGAGTTATTAACCTCATTGTCCAGACAAGGACACTGAGGTCGGAGAGTAATCAGAAAGTCACGTGGGAAGAGGGCAGCAGTAGAGATGTGCATAGGGGCCCTTGGTGTAAGGCACCTTACTATCAGTGATGGTTTTGTTGTTACTGTTGTTTTAAGACTGAGTCTTATTGTGTCTCCCTGGCTGGCCTGGGATTTGCAGACCAGGCTGGGCTTGAAGAACTCACAGAGATCCTCCTGCCTCTGTTTCCCAAGTAAACACTGGAATTAAAGGCATGCACCACCACACCCAGCCTCAAAGTAGGGGATTTTGGTTTTCCTGACTCTGCTGCTCTTGAGCACCCTAGATGGGGATCTTGGTAGCAGCTGTGCGGCTGCCCACCCCATTCCATCCGCCAGCAGCAGCTGCTGAGCCAGCGTCGCCATGGCAACAGTCAGTGGTCAAAGCCTCCAATCTGCTTGTCATCTGCTGCCCTGAGATAAACTCACCACAGGCTCCTATCACGGCAGTTCACCAGGTCTGGATTGTAGCTGGCACACATTTCCGTCTGAAGAAGGCGGGCATAAGCCCAGAATGCTGACACATACCTGTAGCCTCAGCCCCAGGAGGGTAGAGGCAGAAGACAGGAGTTCAAGGCCGACCTCACCTACACAAGTTTGAGGTCAAGTCCTTCCTCAAAAGCCCCCAATAATGGAGAAAGAAGAGGATGAGGAGGAAGGAGGAGGAGGCTGAAACTGGCTTGTTGCCTGCTTTTATTTTGTGGATAGAAATGAAAAATTTAACATTAATTTTGATGTTTCGGCTTCACTGATTTTGGGGCACAATAAGAAGCACTTTCTTTAAAAAGAAGCAAACAACTCTAAATACAAGCTCAGTGAATTTCTGTGGGTCCCCTTCCTGTTTCAGGAACACACACACCGTCACCTCTTCTGTGAAGACTGTCACAGCTCTTACAACAAAGGGGTCAGAAATAAGTTTGGGGTTGTAGCCGCGCGGTGGTGGCACACACCTTTAATCCCAGCACTCGGGAGGCAGAGCCAGAAGGATCTCTGTGAGTTCGAGGCCAGTCTGATCTACAGAGTGAAATCCAGGACAGGAACCAAAGCTACACAGAGAAATCCTGTGTCAAAAAAAAAAAAAAAAAAAAAAAAACCACAAAACAAAACAAAACAAAAACAAAAAACAAAAACAAAGCAACAACAACAAAACAAAACAAAAGTTTAGGGTTGCAAAAAAGAGATCACTGGTCAATTGAGGGGAGCACTTGGAAGGGGGAACAGGAAGTCACTGGCTTTCAGTCTAGCACAGATGGTGACTGCGTCTTTTCCCTGTTGGCTGGGGCCAACCTCACAGTCTCCATTTGTTTTAAAAGAGTGGGTGCGAAGGGAAGGAAGTAGAGAGGGGGAAAGCGCTCGAACTGAGAAAGTGTCAGGACCTTCGTGTAGCAAAGGTTTTACTGGGTGGGCAGGATCACAGGCAAGGAAGATGAAAATATTGAATTCCTTGTCGTTAGCACAGGTTTTATAATATTTGATAGAAAAGATTTGTATGTAATGTTTCTTACATAGAGATAGTTTATTCTGGGGGCTGAGGTTGGCTCAGAGGTTAAGAGCACTGGCTGCTCTTCCAGAGGACCTGGGTTCAATTCCCTGCACCCACATGGCAGCTGACAACTGTCTGTAACTCTAGTTCCAGGGGACCCAACACCCATGGCAAAAACACCAACACACATTTAGAGAGAGAGAGAGAGAGAGAGAGAGAGAGAGAGAGAGAGAGAGAGAGAGAGAGAGAGATTATTCTGGAGCCTAACTTAAGTGACCACAGCCCAGGAAACAGGGATCCAGGTTTCCCCAGGCTCCGTGTTCCGACATAGAAGCAGCCTTGTGAAGTTTTTCAGCGGCAGAACAAAGCTGTAAATCAAGGCAATTTAAAGACCCTCAGTGGGTACATCTGTGCGGACCTTCCTCTACACTGTGTGAAGATGCGTCACTGTGATTGGTTTAACAAGAGCTGGTGGTCATTAGCTAGGCAGGAGGAGGTTAGGCAGGACTTCTGGGGACAGAGAGCTCTGGAAAGAAGAATTTGTTCTTTATGATTCTGGGGACTAGAGGACCAAAGTCAAATGTCAAAGAGGCCATCTTGGGGGCTGGAGAGATGGCTCAGAGGTTAAGAGCACTGGCTGCTCTTCCAGATGTCCTGAGTTCAATTCCCAGCAACCACATGGTGGCTCACAACCATCTGTAATGAGATCTGGTGCCCTCTTCTGTATACATAATAAATAAATAAATCTTTAAAAAAAAAAAAAAAAAAAAAAGGAGGCCATCTTGGGTTATAGACCCACCCTACCTACCTACTTCTGTCATTGTGTGTCACCTTCTTCCTGCTTGTGTGCCTGCGTGTGTGTGTGTGTGTGTGTGTGTGTGTGTGTGTGTGCCTGTGTGTGTGTACACTTGCACTGCCTGTGGAGGTCAGAGATCAACCTCAGGATCTGTCCACATTCGTTTTCTAATCAAGGCAGAGGGTCTCTCTTTTCTTTTTGGCTTTTGTCAACTTGACGTGAACACAGACCAGCAGAGCAGCTTGCTATGAACAAAACGGTGTGACATTGTCGCTCTCACAAGCTCCGGGCAAATGCTGCAGGAAAACCACGGACGCCACATCGGCCTTGCTCCCTCATGCAGGACCAATAATTAGGAGCATTGTAAAAATGCGTGTGCTTGAAGAAAACACAGGAAGACCACACACTGCTTTCAGCATGAATTATTTCTGGATGGGGGAAATTTTAATGTTTAATGGGTGATTTTTTTTTCTCATCACACTAAAGCTTTTCTTCCATAATAACATTAAGGAAATAACAAAAGTCATTAAAGGGATAAGATAGGCAAAGTCTTCTAATATCTTCTGGGTCACTCCCACTCACTGGTGTCCATTGTCTTCTTCCGATTCTTTCAGTCTGTATTTGCCACGGCTGTGGAAGTGCTGATGGACAGCCAGCATTCCTGTCCTCTGGCTGAGTGCAAGCCAAAAGAAAGGTAGGTCTTCCTTTGGGGGTTCTGGGTCTCGGCAAGGGGTCAACGTTTGCCTCCTCACCTCTTTCCTTGGCTTGTTTTGAAGCTGAACAGTTAATCACTACTTTTTATAGTTATGGGAATTATTTTATTAAGCAAAGCTCCTGCTAATGAAAGATGAAATTTTTTATTTAAAAAACAGAAGGGTTGTGTTAGCTTTTCATTACTGTAGCAAACACCTCAGACAATCAACTTACAAAGATAATGGATGTGTGTGTGTGATACAGCATGTGGGAGGGTTGGGCTAAGGTGCCCTGGTGGGTGAGGGAGACGTGCCATGCAGATGTGGTGTCTGGCAGCATGGTGTGGTGGAAAGTCACTCATACCATACATAGCATCCATGTGAAGAGTTGATTTTGTGGGAGAGGGTAGGGGGAATAGAGGGAAGGAGAAAGGAGAGAGAGAGAGAGAGAGAGAGAGAGAGGTACATACCTCATGGGAATAGAGAGAAAGAGAGGGAGGGGGAGGAGTTTTCTTTTAAAGGAAGAGGAAGCAGGGCAGGTCTCCAAGAGGTGGGCCAGAATGCAGATATTCCTGTTTTGATTGTTATCATTGGCCTCATGAGTGGGGCTAGCCATGGGAAGAGTGGTAACTGCCAGAAAGGATGGGATGGAGAAGTGCCCTGGTTGTACAGAAGAGGCAAGGGTGAACGAGTGAGATACAAGAGCTGATATGCCCTTTATTGGGACACCTTGGAAAACCAGGTTCTGGTTGCTGGGTAGGTGCCCCCTGGAGCTTGGAGGGGTGGTACCAGCAGTGAATTGAGGGAGGATGTGTTCTTTAGGAGTACATGAGCCATCACATCTGCTGTTTCTCTGGAGGTGGGGGTGCACCCATCCCGGTTGGCATCCTCGGTTGGTGGTGGGCATCCTTGGAGATGGTGCAGGGGCTGGCGTATCTGGAGGACCCTCTGTGGGTTGGCCTTGCCCCGGGCAGGAGAAGTGAAACCGAAAAATGTGCTCAAAAAATGGGTGTGGTCAAAACGGGCTCTGGAGACTGTTTTCATCAGACCAGATGTCTTGATACAGTAGCAGAACTTTTCCCAGGAGCCTACAGGCATCTGTCAGACAGCTGGAACAGAGTTACTTCTTTGTGTCATAGCAAAAGTGTTAAACATCCATAGAATTTTTTTTTTTTTTTTTTTTTGGTTTTTTGAGACAGGGTTTCTCTGTGTAGCTTTGCGCCTTTCCTGGAACTTGCTTTGGAGACCAGGCTGGCCTCGAACTCACAGAGATCTGCCTGCCTCTGCCTCCCGAGTGCTGGGATTAAAGGTGTGTGCCACCACCGCCTGACAGAAATTTAAGGACACTTAAGAACTGTTTGTAGTCATTGCTCTATCAGTTTATCAAAACTGCATTTATTAATATTAAAACTTTGAACCTCTGAGGTTATATCTGAAACCAGTCTATCCTGTACCATGAAGTCTGTGAATGAGGCATACCTGTTTGTGTTTTTAATAGGAAACTTACTAATGAGTTATCAAGGTGCTTGTAGTCTTGGGATTAGGGCTGTTAAATTGGTACCCTAGTCATCAAACACCATCAGATCTGAGAAGGATAAATTTAAGAAGTGAGACAGCTTTCCAGATACCTAGGCTGCAATCCCAAGTTTCTCCATGGGCATGGTGGAAGGGGGGCACCATAACCCCCAAAGCAGCACTTGTTCGGCTGCTAAGCCCAGAAGATCTGACAGGTTTTCCTGTGGAGTAGAAATCTGGGGAGCCTGACCCAACTTGACTTTGCAGCAGGGGGCAATAGGTCCTCTGTTGTTCCACTTAGTCACAGTCTGGACGGGATCTAGCAGCAGTATAAGGCGGGTTTTCACTGCGTGGCCAGCCTTGCCGTAAACCAGGTGGAAGTTCTTCTGCGGCCATCCAGCCTCTTGGAGAAGATCCAGGTTACTGCCAGGAGCTGACATGTCTCTCTATCATAAAAAGCCTTTATATTAAATGTCATAGTCTCAGATCCCTAAAGGTATTTGAAGACTGGGGAACAAAATCTTTTAGGTATATCTAAATGAACTCTGAGAGCATATGTAAGTTAAATCTGGATATACAGTTTTCCCAATCAGTTACACCTTACTATTACTCTATTAAAAGAAGGCTAGACATATATTCTTATAATGTTATTTTTTTTAAGGCCTGTAGTTTTGATCTGATCTTTGGGTACAGCCAGATTATACTCCTGAATGATTTATATAGAAATAATTTTAAGGCCCTATAATACTTCTTTGATTTTGTATAACAAAGGTCAAGTGTCTTATCTTATTGCAGAACCATTTTAGTTAATAAATTAATTGGTAAGTATTAATTGACAACTCTGGGCCCAGTTTTTTTTTTTATTTAAAGTTTTAATAATAATTTGTACCAGTAGAAGCTTTCAAAGGCAATGATATACCAATAAATAATAGTTAAATCGAGTTCCTGAGAAAGAACCTACCACATGAAACCATGTCAAGGCGCTGTAAATAACACGGCATTACTACAAAATAGCAAGAACACTGTAAGTCACAATACAAGCACAGTGAACTTCAGAATATGCCATTCATACAAGTGTAAACCAGGCCACAGGAATGTTTCCTAGGCATAGATAAATTTGTAAGTGTGTCTGCCTAGATACATACTAAGTAACGGATACATTATGCTAAGAACCTCAAGGAAAGTATGTGGAATAGTATAATGAAAATGTGATGCATTTCATCTTTTAAAAAGCAAGGGAAGGGCTGGAGAGATGGCTCAGAGGTTAAGAGCACTGGCTGTTCTTTGAGAGGTTCTGAGTTCAATTCCCAGTAACCACATGGTGGCTCACAGCCATCTGTAATGAGATCTGGTGCCCTCCTCTGGCCTGCAGAGACACGTGCAGACAGAACACTATACATAATAAATAAATAAATTAAAAACAATAAAAAAAACCAAAAAAAATGAAATGTGTTTAAATATAATTACTTTAAATAGGAACCATACTAATTTGAATAAGGAATATTTTGTGTGTTTATCTATAGTTATATATATATGTATGTGTGTGTATGTATACCTATATGTCTAAGAAAAAATGTATGGCTTGTTTTTGTACTTCAATGTCACTTTGAAGAATCTTTTTTTCTTTTCACAACGTTAGAAAAACGTGTTGGTTAAGCCATCTTAAGATCTGACACCTCGCTGTGTGAGAGAGACTCACAGGAGCACTGAGTCTCATGGTGACGCCTTGGCTCAATAAGGAAACCAGAAACATTTACCTCACCTTTTGGTGTGGGAACCTGTTAGTGAAAAAACTTAGTAGGTCCTCACTACAGCTTTTCACATACCAAGACTGATGGCATGCTGGACTAGAGAACAGAGTGCTACGATTATACCCAATGCTTTGGCATAGCTGAATTAATCCCTTTTGATGTGTTTTATATACAACAAACGTTTACATTTGCCTCCCATAGAACCCAGTCATATCCAAGACACACACGTTTTTTTTAAAAAAAAATCATACTTCAGTTAAATATACACATTTCTTTAACAATAAGGGCTACAATCATCACCCACACAATACATTATCAGCACACTTTCTAGAACACCTCATTTAAAAACATATTCACAGGGCCTGCTGTGAATGGCAAGATACGGTCATTTATAATAGACAACTCTGCTCACGCAAAGCTTTCCACACCTCAGGCACGGATCACCCATCACCTCTGTGTTCCTCTCTCTAGGATATTATATTATGCAAAGGAAAAAAATCACAAAACCAGCTTTTAAATCATTACACTACATCACAGTTTTGAAATGTGGGAAAACTATAAAATAAAGCCACTGTGTAGATACACGGTCTTCGTGACTTGGAGCAGCGCGAGGTCTTTTCTCCCACTTATTGCACAGACTCCTTATCACGTTCTTCAGTTCTTACTTCTTTTCTACATGTTCTGTCTCTCTGATCTTTCCGCATTCACCCCAATATCCGGCTCCTGAGTTTTTTATTAATAAGACCTTTTAAGATTCATACTACAGGCAGGAATGATGTATTCTCTTCCATAGCTGCTTCAAGCTGAAATGGGGCATAGATAGTCCAGACCCAACAAGGCTGAGAGGCTAGCGGAGGGTAAGGGGGGAATTTAGGCAATGGAGTATTATTAATCAGAAGCATCTGTGTGATACAGCTGTGTAGCTGGAGTTTTCTCTCCAGTCCCGCCAATCCCTGGCAGTCCCTTAGCCCACTTATAAAATAAACACACAAGACGCTTACATTATTTAAACTGTTTGGCCATTAGCTCAGGCCTATCATTATCTAGCTCTTACTCTTATATTTAGCCCATTTTTATTAATCTATACTTTGCCACGTGTCTCATGGCTTACTGGTACCTTACATCTTCCTTGTCCTGGAGGCGGCTCCAGCAGTCTCCCCCCTCTGCCTTCCTGTTTCCTCAATTCTCCTCTCTGTTAGTCCCGCCTATACTTCCTGTCTGGCTACTGGCCAATCAGTGTTTATTTATACAAAGCGATATCCACAGCACAGCTGGAAACAAGGAGCATTCATATTGGCTGGCTTGGTCCATATCAGCTTTCAACAAGTCCATGTCTCACAGGTTGAAGTCAGTAGCCAATGCTCCATGTAGTTTTGGTACCTGTCCTGGATCTTGCTCTGTAGACCAGGCTGGCCTTGAACTCACAGGATCCTCCTGGCTCTGCCTCCCGAGTGCTGGGATTAAAGGCGTGCGCCGCCGCCGCCGCCGCCGCCGCCGCCGCCGCCGCCGCCGCCGCCGCCGCCGCCACCGCCCGGTGATGTTTTTTATCTTATGAGATGAGCTGGCAAGTTGGCTCTATCTCCAGTATGTTGCACCGCTGATGCCCTAGAGCTCGGGAGGGAGAGGATAGGCTGGGGGTGGGGAGAAGAGTTCTGGTTCCCAAGAGGATGAGGGGAGAGGGTGGAGGTGGGGAAAAGGAGGACATAATCTGAGGGTAAATCAGGATGGCTGCCAGCGGCCTTCAATTGAAAAGAGACTACACCTTTTTGCTGCAAGCCACAGGAAAATGTAATGGATTCAACTACTATCACAAAAGCTACTACTTAAGAAGTCTTGGTGACATGTTAACTTTTGTATGTATATTAGCTGGTTCCTAATATGATTTTCTTGTGTGTTTCCAAGAACTCCTAACAGTGTATTTATCTAAAATACCTATCAAGCATCCAAGGCCAAATGATCTCCTCAATTAAGGTAATACCCTTATGGAAACAGCACCTGTCTCCTAGGTCAGGTGGATAGCTTTATTTCTTGTGCAATTTAAGAAAGGAGACCCTCCTTTCTTGTATAGCCTTACTAATATTATAGACTCCTAACTTCTTACCTAACCACTTCTAGGAATGTAGTTTGAGCACAAATTCCCTTTTTCTGATATACTAACCGATCATTATTTCTCAGTTGACCTCCTCTTTTTACCAATCCCCTTTCGGGTTGTAAAAGAAAGCCTGACAGTCACTGCCTGAGGAAAACTCTTACCTGCCTTTATGACCCTGTAGGACCTGGTGACCTGCCTGGAGGGGAAGATTGCTAGGGTTTATAACTGAATATCCTAGAGAACTTGAGAACAAAGAACTGAGGGGTATAAGGAGATTCAGAGGAGGAATTTGAGAGAGAACTTGAGGGACGAGACAGAGAAGAGAAAAGAGAATGGAAGAACTAGATGGGTAAGAACTTGAGAGGAACAAACTGAGATGGGGAAGAACTAGATTGAAGGGCTAGAAGGGAGTATTAGAGGGATGAGATGGAAGCTGAGGAAGAGCCAGATGGGGAAGAACAAGATGAGAGAGAAGGAGATGGGAGAGAAGCTGATATGGGAAAGAATAGATGCATGAGAACCTAGATGGGGCAGAACTAAGATAAAAGAATTAGATAGAACATAGAGGGGACAGCAGATAATGTAGAGAGAAATCAGGAAAGAAAGGAGCTAGGCATGAGAGCAGAACAGAAGCTGTGGAGAGAGAGACTGGCTCAGAAGAATGAAATGTATGGACTAAGGGGTTTCGTGTACATAGATTGATTTCTTATCATCAAAGAGTAATTATCAGCTGGTTGTAGTTTCTTCACCCTGCGAGGGGTCTATCGAGGGGCTGTACCCCCATAGTCCTCGATACCTTTGATTCTCTATAGTTGCACATAAGGATTAAACAGGAGACAAGGGGCACGTGAGCTGGGGTGTGGCTTGAGAGCAGGGGTTGAGGAATCCAGCATTGGCCTTGACAACAGGCACTCATCATATGTTGAGGAAAGGGCCACAAGTTCCTCCTGCTAGAGATAAGAAGAATGACTGCCTTATGAAGCAGGAACTTTCCTCAAGCCCCCAGGGAATGGAAACCCTTATGCAAATGCCTGGCCTTGGGAAAAGGATTTCTGGGGAGCAGACACTATATTACAATTTCTTAGTCTTACTCTATGGGCCTGTTTTTTTTGGTTTTAATGCGGCACTTTTACTCTGTGAGGAAAGGTCACGAGGCACAACAAAAACCATTATCAGAGCAGAGTTTTATTTGAAGGGAGGGACAGAAGAGATCGTGACCAGGCCTGTGGAAGACATGTGAGAAGCGGGAAGAGCATTAATATTGAGAATCACTAAAAATGAAAGTGAAAGACTGCTGGAGAGGTGCGGTCTGCAATGTTGAAGTCCTGGAACTCTGTCAAGCTGCAATGGTCCCCTGCGGTCCACACCAATGCTCCATATGTATGCAGTGGTTGGAAGAGGGTGTTGAATCCCCCGGAACTGGAGTCATTGACAGTAGTGGGTTGCTCTGTGGGTGCTGGGAAGTGAACCTGGGGCCTCCAGAAAAGCAGCCAGTGCTCTTAACTGCTGAGCCATCTCTCCAGCCCCAGTTCAGGGTTTTTGAGAGTGACCAAACCTTTCACAGCTCAGCTGTGTATGATCCAAGGACCTAAGGTGATGGACACTCATGGTCATCAAAGATTGTTCTGGGATAGTGGTTCCAAGTTTATTATCTCATGCCAATGAAGGTTATTCGCATAGACTCATGGGAGTATGCAAAGTGGAAACAGACTTTATGAAGAATTGTTACAGGACAGTAAGAGATTGAGAAAAAGTGAGAATTTAAGGGAAAGTGAGAGAAACGCCTCGATGAGGAGGGATTTCCAAGAGAGGAAAAAAGCCATTGGATTCCCTATGTCTAGAGGCTTTAACAGTTATTTAAATTACATTTTATCTGTTCGTGTGTGTGTGTGTGTGTGTGTGTGTGTGTGTGTTGTGTTCATGTGTCTCCCAGATCTTGGAGACCCCCAAAATACCACCACAGAGACCAAATCCCATATGTAAAAGCAAAGAACCTTTATTTCAAGCTCCGAGCTTGGTCTCTCTGTCTGTCTGATGCAGCAGTGTGAGCAGAGAGTGCTGAGCCCAGGCAGGGTGGGGCTTTTATCATAGCAGAGGTTGAGGTGAGGGGATTTCTAAAGCTCAGGCCCCTGATTGGCTGACATTTATCTAGGGCTATTTGTAAAAGGAAAATAGGTGTGTGCTAGGCTCAGGGACATCCGATGATCTTATCTAATCTTGTCTAATGATTGGAATGTTGGGGATGCCAGGTACTTAGAGGCTGGCCCATCCCTGGTTGGATCCCTGGGTGGTGTTAGCTTGTGGCTTTTCCTGGATCTAGGTGTTGCCTGTCACAGTGTGTATGGGCCCCTAAGCCTGTTATAGCAGCTGAGGGGTCCAGCTGTTTTGGGCCCTGTTAGTTATTTGGCGTGCTCTTACCCTGCAAGGAAATGTCACGAAATGCGACAGAATCCACTAACAAGAGTTTTATTAAGACAAGAGAGTGACAGGTGTGCTCAGGCCTGCAGAAAGACATGTGCATAAGGAGAGAAGCCGGGAATATGGCGCTGGCTTATAAAGGCCGGGCTGTGCCTGCGTACACAAGTCCATGTGGCTACTCCATGCATCCTCGTAGATCACACGGTTGTGCTGCGCGCTTTACACAACCATGCAAAGCCACAGGGTCCTGGTCACGCTAGACGTTTTGACCTGGAAATGGCTATTTTGACCCAGAAATGGCTAGGCAGAAGTGTCTAGGTCTGCCGGGCTTGTGCAGCTATACCCAACCATGGGGGCATGTTGTGAATCTATCACCCCCCTCCCCCGTGTGTGTGTGTGTGTGTGTGTGTGTGTGTGTGTGTGTGTGTGTGTGTACTTTGAGTGTATGTACAGGTATGCAAAGACATTTGTGAGGAAGTGTTAATCCTGTTATGCCCAAATTACTGGGTCCCCCAGAGATTACCAAGGAGTCAGAATCTGTATGCAAAAGCAAAGAGCCTTTATTCAAGCAAGCTTGGCCTTGGACCCTACCTGTGTCTGACTCAGAGGTAAGATTAAAGAGTTCTGAGGGCTGAAGAGATGGCTCAGTGGTTAAGAGCACTGGCTGCTCTTCTAGAAGTCCTGAGTTCAATTCCCAACAACCACATGGTGGCTCACAACCATCTATAATGAGATCTGGTGCCCTCTTCTGGCCTGCAGGCATACATGCAGGCAGAACACTGTATACATAATAAATAAATAAATCTTAAAAAAAGAACAAAACACACACACACACACACACACACACACACACACACACACGAGTCCTGAGCCCTGGCAGGGTGTTTTTGTTTTTTTTTAATCATAGTAGAGGTTGGGGGTGAGGGGATTTCCAGGGTTCAGGACCCTGATTGGATGACATTTGTCTAGGGATATCTTGGTAAAAGGGAAATGGTGTGTGCTGGACTAAAGGGCACCTGGCGATATTGTATAATGGTTGGAACGTTAAGTATTTCCTCTGGAATGCTGATTGGCCCGTGTCTGGGTGGTGCCAGTTTACAACTTTTCCTGGGAACCAGGGGGTACCTGCCAGTAAGCCTGTCATGGAAGTTGTGTCTGGGCCCCTAAGCCTGTCATGGCGGATGTGTGGTCAAGCTGTTTTGCCCCCCCCCCAAATCTCACTAGAATAAGGGGGAATAAGGGGGAAACAGGAGAGTCCAATACACTGTGTGTGTGTGTGTGTGTGTGTGTGTGTGTGTGTGTGTGTCCTATCTTCTGCCTGGCTGTGACATTCCCAGAAAGGAAATCTATAGAGGTTTCTCCTGACTTCATGGAGATCTGATGTAGCTTAATTTCTTAAGTTTGTTCTTTCAACTAGATAAGAAAAACTCCCAGAAATCTTCTTCCAGCATCTGCTGGATCTCACGTGTCTTCCAATTAAAATATCTTCATATCACCTCCGGAATTTGTGGGGGGTCCCCATAGGCTAAACCTGAGTGCCATTTGGAGAGAAGAGAGCCTGGAGGTGAAAATGTCCAGATACCAGATACCAGACCATGTGCTTCAGAGAAAGTAGGAGCCTAATAGCCTGTGAGCTGTCTTATAAATATGTATTTTTAAATATGTGTGTATGTGTCTGTGTGTGGGTCTGCACACGAGTGAGGGCACATATAGAGGCCAGAGGAGGACACCGGATACCCTGGAGCTGGAGTTGTGTGTCATAGGCAGTTGTGAGCCTCTGGATGTGAGTGGGTAGGAGCTGAACCTGGGTCCTCCACAAGAGCAGCAAGTCCTCTTAACCCCTGACCCATCTCTCCAGTAGAGTTCAATCCCCGTGTTTTAGACAGGGTCTCATGATGTAGCCCGGGCTGACCTGGAACGTGCTATGTAAACAGGGCTAGCCTCAAACTCAGAGGCCACCATGCCCACTCCATCTCTTTTTCACTAGTCATACGTGACAGTTTTTCGACGTACCCCCCACGCTGAAGGACTCAGTGCCTATCACAAACAGCAAACCCACTGTTCGCTCCTGCCTCTGCCCAGCTGAAGAGCAAGAACAGCTTTTTTTTTTTCCCCAGAGCTGAGGACCAAACCCAGCGCCTTGTGCTTGCTAAGCAAGCGCTCTACCACTGAGCTAAATCCCCAGCCTCTAGAACAGCTTTTGCTACTGGTGCTGCTGTTGCTTCCTCTTCCTCCTCCTCCTGGAATGGGTTTTGGTGGTCTCAGCTTTCTCTGGGCCTGTATCAGACACCAGAATCCAACCGACCATTATTTGTGAATGAAACCGTGGTTCCTTAATGATCCATAGCCTGCGGTTATGCATTCGGAATAAATGATGAGCAAGAGTGTCTCAGTGCTCAATGGGCAAGAACGTTTTGCAGAATGTTAGGATGTTCTCATTTCACAGGAAAAGACAACAAAAGTGTACATGATAGGGCTGTGGGGAAGCTGGCCATCCCTGAAGCATATGCTGGTCACAGCAGCTTCAGCGGCTGCCTGGGAGTGACACTATTTTTAGGGGCCTCGGACCGTTCTGCTTTTTTATGTCTGTTTTCTCTGTGTATCAATGCCTTCCTCTGGGCTTCTCTCAAGGACCTTCAGCCTCTGCAAGAGCACACTCCTCCAGTCCAACCTCTTGACAAAGGGGAGTGTTTGACACAACGTGACCATTATTAGGTGTTGGTGTAAATCCTGACAGCCCAGGCTCAGGGGAAGGCAGTGACCCGATTACTGACAGCTGTTAGAGTCTCGTTTCTCTGCATTTTAGTTTCCCCAGCAGAGTGGCCCAGACATTGTCATCATTAACATTTAATTTTGATTTAGTAAGTCTGCACCGTCTGGGCCAGCTAAACACAGCCTGCTGCCTATAAAAGTTCAACCCCTCTTGAGGTCATTCTAAACTGCACCTGCTCAGGCAGAGAAGGCTTTCCAAGGTCACCCTGGTTTCTGATGGCTTCTGCAGAACTCTTGAAAGTGGAACCAAAGAGCTATGCTAGCCGCTAGAATAATTGCCAAAGACGCACCTGACTTCCCTGTGATTGTACAGAGAGAAGAGCAGACATTAAGGTAGATATCCAGGCCTATGACAGCGAAGGAGATCAAACATCGGTCTTAGGACCTCACTTTAAGCTGTTCTAAGCAGAACCTTTGGTACTCATATTGGAAGACAGCAAAGACTCTCTTGACAAAACTTTGGACAGACTTTTTCCCAGTATGTCTCTACCTTGGTCTAAAAGTGACAAATGGTTTTGTGCACCCCGTCCCCATTCATGAAAAGACTTAGAACAGTTTCTAACATCTCGAGGCTACATGGCTAAGATAAACCCGGCTCCTCTTAAAATGCCACTGTGGCAAAGATTTGTACTAATTCTGTTCCAGCTAAACCTGGTGGCAGATAAGTCCTAGAATGTCCCTCTAGGAAGCTTGCAGTTGTTCAACCCTTTTCTTGCACTTTGAGATGCTGATCTTCTAACACACACATACACACACACTCACACACACACTCACATACACATTCTCTCACACATGCACACACAAATATAATACACAGGCTCACATTGTTGTTTATAGGACCTCAGAGCCTTTTAGAAATGTCAGCACGCAGGGAACTAACTCCCTGCTCACAGCTGTCAGTGTGCGGCTCCAGCTTGCCCAGTCACCTCCTGTCCAAAGGGTCTGACAGGTCTGCTTCTCCTCCAGGGAAACATCCCCGACTCGTGCCTTACCTGACACCCTCCCTTCCCCACACACGTGGAAGCTGAGGTGAGTCCCCCATTTTTTTTTTTAAATCCCTTGCAATGGGGGTTAGCTCAGAATCCATGACATGGTTCATATCCCGTGCTTTAACTAGTGTCCAATTTTACCGCTGACATGGTAGACTTACTTAGACGGACCACAGAACTAAGAAGGCTGAGGTTATGAACTTACCCTCCATATGGTTCTGCCCGTGCTGTGGTCACATGTATCACCTCTCAGCTGTTTCCCAGATGCCTTTCACAGATCACAGGGGACACCAGAGATGGCTCAGCACAAGCCATGTGCCTTCTGGGTTCCTCGTGACCGTTTAAGAATCCAGCACACAGCTGGCGTGGCCCATTGCCCCTTCATGCACCTCAGCCTGGAGAGCACCTGCGCTCTCCTGCAGATGCCTTTCTCATGACTTGTCACAAATGCTGGAAGGTCCCTGTTCCTTTAGCTTCTGTTTCACGGTCCATCTCTTGCCCAGTTCCTTTCCAAACACTGCCTCCCACGGACGGCACTCACTTCCGTACACAAAGAATTTATCTTCCATACCCTGACTCATTTTGTTCACACCACAGCTCATGGTTCATGTATTTGTACTTTACCACCCCTAAAAGAAAGGAGGACAAGATAGCCCACCCCTTTTGTTTGATATTGTGGCTAGTATCAGGCTAGCTATATTGTGACTATTTGTATTTGGTAAGATACATTTAAATGTTTCCATTGAGTTCCCAAATGACCTTGACAAATTTTAGCAAAATTATGTTGAGTCCCTTCATCAATTCTAGGGCAGACTGTAGACTTTTATTATAATCTTCAAAATTCTTACCAGTTTAAACACTCAAACTAGTATGTAATTGTACTTGGTATAGAGATGTCTATTGCCTGTGACTTTTCCCCAGTTTATGTAATCATAGAGTAATACATCTAACCACAAAACCTCCAGGTTATAATGTTATAATAGCTTCTGTAACTGCTGCCTCCTTCTCCTTCCTCCCTCCCTCCCTCCTTCCTTTTCCCTCTCTTCCTCCCTCCCTCCTTCCTTCCTTCCGTTTCCTTTCCTTCCTTCCTTCCTTCCCTCCCTCCCTCCTCCCTCCCTCCCTCCCTCCTTTTCCCTCTCTTCCTCCCTCCCTCCTTCCTACCTTCCTTCCTTCCTTCTCCCTTCCTCCTTCCCTCTTTCCTTTTTTCAAGACAGGGTCTCACAATGTTGCCCTAGACCAAGCTAGCTCAAACTCACAGAAACCCACGTGCCTCTGTCTCCCGAGTACTGGGATTAAAAGAATGGGCACCACACCTGGCGTACTATTTTTATTTTTAAATTTTATGTGTGTGGGTGCTTTGCCTGCACATATGCCTGTGTATCCTGTGCACACCTGGAGCCCATGTGGGATGTAAGAGGGCATTGGATCTGCTGAAACTGGAGTTACAGATGGTTGTGAGCTGCCATGTAGGAGCTGGGATTTGAACCCAGTTAGTTCTTTGAAAAAGCAACCAGTACTCCTAACCACCGAGTCATCTCTTCAGGACAACAACTGGTTCTTTACACTTAAGTTGCTGTTAGCTTACGTTTTCATAACTTTGTGAATATCTTTTTATAATAATGTATTTTCTGCCCATTTTAAAGAAGAAAAAAATGGCTTTGAGTAGAAACCAGCAATTCAGAGGCCTAAAGAGTTTCCTGCTTCAGGAAAGCAACACCATCACAAAAGCTGCTGAAAGGGCGGTGGTGGCGCATGCCTTTAATCCCAACACTTGGGAGGCAGAGCCAGGCAGATCTCTCAAGGCCAGCCTGGTCTACAGAGCGAGATCCAGGAAAGGCACAAATGCTACACAGAGAAACCCTGTCTCAGGAAAAAATAAATAAATAAATAAAGCTGCTGAAAATGTGGTGAGGGTGAGGTGTGCCCGTTCCAAGCTGGTAGTTAAGTTGCCAATGCCATCCTTGGGGTATTGGCTTTGGAGTCATGAAAGATGCAAGAGTGAAGGAGTTGTGGATCCTCCCTTCATGGCCTCAGAAAGCCTCTGGGGCCAGGCAACATGCATCAGGGATGAAATCTCTGCAAGGCTGTGAGAGGCCATTGTGTGAAGCTGGGTTGGGGTTGGGATCCCAAGATGCTAGAGATGTCAGGGCCATGAGACATCTGCCAAGGAGAGCGACATACAGGGAGTGGAAGCCGCTCAAGAGAATCTGTGTATACAGGAAACAGTGTATAAAGAACTAAGAAACTGAATGTCAAGAAAACAACCCAATTAAAAGTGGGGTGCAGAAGTAAGCAGGAAGTTCTCAAAAGATGAAACACAATGGCTGAGAGACACTCCTCCTCCACTGTTGGTGGGACTGTACAACTTGTGCAGCCACCATGGAAGTCAGTGTGGCAGTTCCTCAGGAACCTTGGGGCAGATCTACCTCAAGATCCAGCTGTACCACTCTGGGCATATACCCAAAGGACTCTGTACCTTACTACAGAGAGGCTTACTCGGCCATGTTCATTGCTGCTCTAGTCATAATTGCCAGAAATTGGAAACAATCTAGATTTCCATCAACCGATAAATGGATAATGAAGTGTGATATATTTAATTATGATAATGTTGTACATTTATACAATGAAATATTATTCAGCTGTAGAAAAATGAGATTATGGGGGATGGAGAGATGGCTTGGCAGTTAAGAGTCCATACTAGTCTCCCAGAGGATCTGAGTTCAATTCCCAGCTTCCACATTAGGCAGCTCACAGGTGCTTGTAACTCTAGCTCTAGGGACCTGTAGCACGAATTGTTAGAAGGTCTTATTAATAAAAACAAACCTGGAGCCAGGTACTGGGGTGAACGCTGGAAGATCAGAGAAGCAGAACAAGCCACAGCCACCTCACCTCGTCAGTTCCTCAGCTGATCCTGTTTCCTCAGACTGGAAGCCTCTGAGTCCTCATCCAAATGAATCTCAGCTGAACTGCTACTCAAAAGCCTAAAAGCTTAACCAGGCTCTAGTTCCTCCTCATCCTCACGCCTTAAATACCTTTCTGCTTCCTGCCATCACTTCCTGGGATTAAAGACGTGAGTCACCATGCCTGGCTGTTTCCAATGTGGCCTTGAACTCACAGAGATCCAGGCAGATCTCTGCCTCTGGAATGCTAGGATTAAAGGCGTGTGTGCCATCATTTTCTGGACTCTGTATCTAGTGGCTGTTCTGTTCTCTGACCCCAGATAACTTTATTGGGGTGAACAATATTTTGGGGAACACAATATCACAGGGACATCCAGTGCACTGGTCTCTGTGGGCACATGCATTCACATACAAGTACATATATGCACATAACCAATAATAAAAACAAATCTTTAAAAAAGCAAAATTATAAATTCATGGGTAAATAGATGGAGTTAGAAAAAAAATCATCCCATGTGAGGTAACCCAGACCTAAAAGACAAATATTGTGTTTTATCTTATGCATAGACGTTAGATTTTAAGATTTTGATATGTGTACTATAATCCAAATAACCATGGAGGTTAGGTACCTAGTAAGGGACTAGGGTGAAGGAGAGGCTCTCTCAGTGAAGGGGAAATAGAATACGTTACTATGGAGACACAAGGGGAAACTACAATAGGAGGATTAAATAGGGAGGGGGAGGAGAGAAAGGTAAAGGGGGGAATATGAGAGGGGCAACTAGCAATAAAGGCCATTTGAAAAGCCATATATAAATATATGAAATGAACAGAGATGGAGTCACCAATAATAGGGGAGAACATGCCCCAACTAAATGTAAGATACCAAGTAAAGCTTACAGTGCCAGGAGCAGGTCACAGTTTGTTGAGTCACTTGCCAAAGGGATCCCATGGAATCTCCAGAACATGACAGGCTATTGCCAAAACTATTGGTTGCTCTGTACAACCTAGGAAGCTCCTGTTGCTGAGCTGGTGTCTACCTGGAAACTTCACCCTTCCTGGCTAACATTCATGACACCAGAATGAACTTTGCACAGTTCTTGATGATAAAGGCAATTATCAGTATCACCCAGATGCCAACGCTGTGACCTACAACAGTGACCTGCCTGCAAGATGTTGGTGTAATAGTGGCAGAAATGTTATGGGATCTAAATTGGATCTAAAGTCCACTCCAAGAGATGGACCCCATATTTGGTACTGCTAAAGTGGCCAAGGAACAGAGACTAGAAAGGTCATGGGCCTCTGGAAAACCTATTTTTATTCTGCAAAGGAATGTAGCAATAAAATAACTCTTAATGACATACAGTTATACCCGTAGATCAGTGCCTTACTCAGCCCACATCAGAGAAGCTGCTTCTTCTCCTCCTCCTCCTCCTCCTCCTCCTCCTCCTCCTCCTCCTCCTTCTTCTTGTAGCAGATAGGAACTAACACAGAGACCCACACTTGGACAATGCATAGAGAGAGACAAAGACTTTGGAGTGCTCAGTCCTAAACGGGATGTTTTCATTAACCCCTCCCCTGAAGGCTCAAGCTGAAGAGGAAGCAAAAAGACTTTAAGAGCCACTCCAAGGAGACAGTGTACTGGCTAGTTTTATGTCAACTTGACACAAGATAAAGTCATCTAAGAGACAGGAATCTCAACTGAGAAAATGCCTCTGTGAGACTGAGGGCAGGCCTCTGGGGCATTTTCTTACTTAGTGATTAATGTGGGAGGGCCCAGCCCATCATGAGTGGTACCATCCTGGGCTGGTAGTCCTGGGTTCCATAAGAAAGTAGGCTGAGAAAGTCATGAGCAAGACAGTAAGAAGTACCACTCTATGGCTCTGCATCAGCTCCTGCCTCCAGGTTCCTGCTTGCTTTGAGTTCCTGCTTTGGGCTTCCCTCAGTGGACTGTGTCTGGGGATATGTAAGCCAAATAAACCCTTTCCTCACCAAGATGTTTTTGGTCATGGTGTTTCATCACAGCAACAGTAACCCTAACTGAGATAGAGTTTTCTAGACATAACAGGACTGATACACATAAGAACCCACAGAGACTGTGGCAGCATGCACAAGACCTGCACAAACTTAGCACTGAGAGGGGAAAGTGGAAATGGGATACCACTCCAACCAAGAAGCTATTTGCAATTGACACCTGAAGACAAAAGCAAAATCAGTTTTCTCCAGTTGGATGTCACTATGTATACAAACCACACTCTAAGGCAGGCCCCATGCCCAGAAGTAGTTGGCCAAAGTCGGGTGCGTGGGGAGGAGGGGAGGAGTTGGGGAGGGGAGAAAGAAACACACAAGATAAAAATGGAAGAGAGAATAATTGGACTAAACCTTGCTTTAAATTAGGCATCTTCTACCCTACTGAGAACAGAGATGGCTTCAGATACAAAGCCAGTATCAGAACTGATTCTAGAAATGGGCATATTTCTATTTTATGTTAGGTACATCAAGTATTTTTCTTTTTCTGAGGCAGGTTCTCATCATCATGTAACTCTGATGTCCTGGAACTCACTATGTAGCCCTGGATGGCCTTGAACTAAGAAAGACAGAGATGTGAGCTCTCAGCTGCTGCTTCAGCTGTAGCTTTATTCCATCATCTTGGATTCTAGCCCTCTCAAACCACAAGCCCAATTAAACACTTTCTTTTATAAGTTGCCTTAGTCACGGTGTTTTATCACAGCAATAGAAAAGTAATTAAGACACTACCCTTTTGGTCTTCCAAACACTTGTAGGGCAGTGTCTTGATTACTCAGTCTGAAAACAGAGACAGAGAGGGCACACTGGGAATGGGCCCAGTCTTTTAAAACCAAAACCCCACCTTCCGTTGCACACCTCCTCCAACAAGACCACACCTCCTAGTTGCTGTGGATATCGCTCTGTATAAGTAAAATGCTGATTGGCCAGTAGCTGGGCAGGAAGTATAGGCGGGACAAGCAGAGAAGAGGATTCTAGGAACAGGAAGGCTGAGGAGACCCTGCCATGTGGTAGTATTCTAATTGTACTGAAATGTGATTTTGATTGTATGTTAATAAATAAAGTTGCCCGGGGGTCAGAGCTATTAGAGCCATAGACAGAGTGTGGCGGTGGTGGCACACGCCTTTAATCCCATAAGATCTCTGTGTGTTCAGGGATACAGCCAGCATTGGAGACATATGCCTTTAAGACCTAGGGGGCTGTACATACAGACAGTGATGAGGCAGTCACGTGTTTGGGTTTACAACCAATGAGAAGGCAGAACAACATACTATAAAAAAAACGAACAGACAGGATATAGCTCTCTTTCGGGAAGCTGGGACAGCAGGCAGAAGGGTGAGATTTTAGCTCTGAGCTCTGACCTCTCGGCTTTCTCTTTTACATTGTTTCTGTGTTTCTTATTTAATAAGACTGTTGGTTACATCAACACTGCCATGAATACCAACATGTAAGATACTGGTAAGCCACGAGCCATGTGGCAAGGTATAGATTTATAGAAATGGGTTAATTTAAGATAGAAGAACTAGATAACAAGAAGCCTGCCACAGCCATACAGTTTATAAGCAATATAAGTCTCTGTGTGTTTACTCGGTTGGGTCTGAGTGGCTGCGGGACTGGCGGGTGAGAGAGATTTGTCCTGGCCGTGGGCCAGGCAGGACTGGAGAAAACTTCAGATACACCTAGTCCTTCCCAAATAATTTTACTAACTGGGGACCCAAGTATTCAGACACGAGCTGATAAGGGCCAGTCTCATTCAGACCTCCGCAGAGGCAACGACCATCAAGAACAGAACTGATACTGAGCATTGCAACTCACATCTCTAATCTACACTTAGGAGGTGGAAGCAGGAAGATCAGGAATTGAAGGCCAGACTTGGCTACACAGTGAGTTAAAGACTAGCCAGAGCTCTATGAGATTCTGTCTCAAAACAACCAACTAATCAGCACTGAACAACAAAATAATTGTTAGAAACCTATTAAAGAAAAAAAAACCCACAAAAATAAAAGGAGCTGGGCATGGTGGCACATTCCTTTAATCCTAGCATCTGGGAGGCAGAGGCAGGTGGATCTCTTTGGGTTTGAACTCACCCTGGTCTACACAGCAAGTTCTATGCCAGTCAGAGCAGCATAGTGAGACTGGATCAAAGAAAACAAGAGGAAAAGGGAAAGGAAAGATATTCTGGAAAGCCGTTTTTTTTTTTTTTATCCATTTGAGCCAGAGTCAAATATGAACCTCAGATATCTGCAAGAAGGAATCATCTAGATGATTTCATGCGGATTGTTTAGTGCCGTGGAAGCACACGGCCAGCCCTCAATACACAGGGACCTGTGGTCTCATGACTTGTGGAAAGTAATGAGAGAAAACACACATCTGTCCAGATGACTATATATTACTGTAGATTGACACAGAAGACCAACCATGGCAGTCCTGTGTCCTTGGTGTTATAACGGGACGGGTGTCAGAGAACAGAGATGCTTAAGTGAGGCTCTCAAGACTGGAAGCATGATGCTGTTCCACCAACCAGCATTTCCTGAGAAATGCCGCTGTGGAGACCGAGGGTGCTAAACTTGAAAGACCTTACACTTGGCCACAAGCTGGATGTGGCACAAGAGACAAGTTTTGTTTCGGTTGTTCAAACTTCTAGTGTAAGGCAAAACAATCTGGGCCATTAGAAAGTGCTCTGTCCGGTTAGGTAGCCAGTTTGGCTAACAACTAGGGGAGAGATAAAAGAGGATAACCGGGGTGGTCGAGGCAATGTGATAGGTAAAATCACTTGATGCCCAAGCCTGATGCCCTGAGTTTAGTCCCCAGGACCCTAGAAAATGTGGAAGGAGAAGACCCCACAGAGCTGCCCTCTGACCTCCACACACACATGCACTGTGGTGTGAGCCCTACCTCCACAGTACTAACAAAGACCACAAAAGCAATGAAAAAGAAAACCTGAGAGCCTGGAGAGATGGCTCCGTGGTTAAGAACACTTGCTCTTGCGAAGGACCCAGGTTCAGTTCCCAGCACTTACATGGTGGTTCACTAACATCCCTAACTCCAGTTCCAGGGTACATGATGCCCTTCTTCTGATGTCTGCAGGCACCAGACATACACGTAGGATACTTGTATACATGCAAACACTCACACACATAAAAATATGGAAAAAAAGAAGAGAAAACCTGACCGCATTTTTGGAATTGCTCGTAATTCTAAATTTTCAATCCTGATATGAATAAGAAGTATATTCCCAGATGTTTCAGAACAGTTGGGTGACACCATGAAAGTTTCCATATCTGGATCGCTATCTAAAAACTTAGCTTAAGTGAGTTTAGCGTACTTTTCTGAGCACTGAGGTAGTCTTTGTTCTAACATGACTGACTTATCCATTCCTCCCCATGAAAATTCACCCGTTTTATCATTTCCCTACCTACCACTCACATGCCTCGTCTTCTGAAAATCCAAACTCAGACCCTGGCAAAGGGCTGGGACCTGGCTGTGCCCTGGACCACTAAGGACACTCCCAGGAATTTTTTTTTTTCTACTTGAGTTGGCAGTAGGACCGTTATGCCTTGACCTTGAAGCTACAAACGAAGTCAGTCTAGGAGCTGCCTGACAAAGGACAGGTGGCCAGCGCTGGTGGCGAGGCATCCCTGGGTCTAGCCGCCCTTGGGCGTGTCTGTTCCTGCACACAGCTCCAGGATTTGGTCAGGGAAGGGATTCTGGCAGGCCTTGACCTCTCGGATGACTCTAGCTTGTGTCAAGTTGACACCAAACCAGCCATAGAGGTGGCATCTGCACTTCCCTCTGCTGCCTTCCCCGTTTGGGTTTAGCAAGTTTGTCTGCTGCGTCTCTCTAGGAAAAGTCTTGTCACACAACAAGGGGAAAGAAACACCCGGAAGGGAAACATGGACAGAGCCACTCAGACAACTGAAGGGGCTATGGCAGGCCCGAGCATGGCAAACATGGCTCTGGCAGGCTCTGCCCTTCCCCCACTCCCTCTACCTTGCTAAGCCATTAGATGACGTTCCTAAGGCTAGCCACCAAGGTCCGTTCCCTTAGTTGGCCACTTCCTCCTCCTGAGGCTGACCACCAAGGTCCAGCTATCAAAGTACTGAAGTCCAGCAATCAGAAGCCCCCTTTGGCTGCTGTAATTAACACGCACAGTTAAAATGAACCGCTTCATCCTAACATGGGGTTTCCCTTTATAAACCGCCATTTCCCTATGTGCTGTGTCTGTCTCCCCTCTATCCAGAGGCAGTCCTGTGTCTCTCCAGGAAAAAATACCCCTGTTCCCTCTCCCTTGTCCCCTTCCCCTTCTCCCTCACCCTCTGTCTCCTCTTTGTCTCTTATTTCCTGCTCTTTGTCGCTCTGTGGCACATACATCTCCTTTGTGCTGAGAACTTGGTCTTGAGATGTCTTGTGTGACACTGGTCCTTTTAGTAATATTTTGTCCTAAGAGTATGACCACCACCGGGACTTCATGGATCTGGATTGCTGTTTAGTGCTGTGAATGATTGATTGATAAATGAAGTGTTGATTGGCCAGTAGCCAGGCAGGAAGTATAGGCAGGACCAAGAGAGAGGAGAATTCTGGGAAGTGGAAGGCTGAGGCAGAGAGATGCTGTCAGCCGCCACAATGAGAAGCAAATGCTAAGATACTAGTAAGTCACAGCCATGTGGCAACTTATAGATTTATAGAAATGGGTTAATTTAAGATATAAGAACAGTTAGCAAGAAGCCTGCCACGGCCATACAGTTTGTAAGTAATATAAGTCTCTGTTTACTTGGTTGGGTCTGAGCAGCTGTGGGACTGGTGGGTGAGAGAGCCAGGCAGGACCGTGAGCCAGGCAGGACCAGGAAAACTTCAGCTACAGTTAATTAGCAGTCTATGGCCTTGGACAAGGAACCTTAACCTTTGTGCACCCATGCAGCGGGGACGTCAGTACCCGTCTTCCAGTTCTGGATGCCGTCGGTTACTCTGCATGACCAGCAGTTCCCGCACACCGTGCACACCTAAGTACTATTATCAGTCAGTGCAATGCTGCCATCTACCCCTGGAGTCAGAGTTGTGGATGGTCGTGAGCTGCCATGCGGATGCTGAGAACCGAAGCCCAGTCCTCTTCAGGAGCAGCTGGTGTTCCTAACCACTGAGTCTTTCTGCAGCCCCAGGTTAGTTATTTTTCACTACAATTCTGAAAAAGGAAAGTTGTATTTAAAGAGCTTCTTGGGGGCTGGAGAGATGGCTCAGAGGTTAAGAGCACTGACTACTCTTCCAGAGGTCCTGAGTTCAATTCCCAGCAACCACATGGTGGCTCACAACCATCTGTAGTGAGATCTGGCGCCCTCTTCTGTCATGCAAGCATACATGCAGAACACTGTATATGTAATAAATAAATAAATAAATATTTTTTTAAAAAAATAAAGAGCTTCTTGGAAAGAATTATTTCTGGTTAATTTTGGTGTGTGATTTTTTTTTTCACATTATTTAAAGGTTTTTTTAAACAATAAAGTTTAGGAAATTAGAAAACAAACGCTTCAAATTGTTAATTTGGTTCTTCCCCATAGGCATGCTTATTCTGTGAGCTGTGTGGATGCTGTGTGGTATACACACATGGTGAGTAAGGTCACCTACTCTTAAAGTGGTAGCCAAAAATAAAAATTCCCATAATACTTAGAGGGCACCCTATAGGGGTTACATGGATGAGTATGGAGTAATTTCATAGAAATAGGATTTGACTGTTTTTAGCTGGCACTGGAAGTATACTAATATTTTCATATAATGGTAATAACACACACCAGTTAGGGCATACAGGGTTTGGAACTGACAAGGCAAGTTCTGGTGACTCTGGTCCAATTCGATGAGAGAAATGAGAGAAGCCTGGGTATACAGTTCACCATCAGAACATGTGTTTAGCAGGCACAAAACACCGGGGAAAGGTAGGAAAATAGTGAATGATATGACCAAAAAGCTAGGTTGGGGGCATGTGGAGGAAGATACAGTGTGCAGGAATGGAAGAAAACCATTATGAGTGGGATGTTTATAGCAGTTACAGAGTGCCTTTCTTAAAGTTCATCCACAGTCTTTATTGTATAACTAAAATACGTATTTCATTTATAGACAGAATCTTCAATAATAAGACACATGTATAATAAATAAGTCAAATTTGAAAACATACATCAGACAGCTTCATGCTTTTTTTTGAGACAGGGACTCCTGTAGCTCAGACTGGCCTCCAACTCTCTATGTAGTTGAAGATGACTTTTAACATTCAATCTCCTTCCTCTTCCTCCCAAGTGCTGGAATTGCAGGTGTTCACCACCAGGCCAACTTATAACCCTTCAGCTTTTTCTTCTTTCTTGGAGGTACTGAGGGTTTACCTCAGGCATGTCAGGCAAACGCCCTACCACAGAGCTGTGTCCCCAGCACGGCTTCCTGCCTTGTCAGTGTTGGCCGCCCCCAGCCCGGGGAGGTCTGGAGGTAATCTCAGTAATTCTTCAGCTTCTTCTTGCAAAGCCTCGGCCTTTTCATGTAACAGCATCTGCAGTAAAAATCAGTCATGAGGCCAAATGTACTTGGCTAGAGTTGCCAGCATTTTTATGTCCGCTAAAAACCTGAGTCTGAGATATCAATATCTAACATTAGTACTAAAATAGTGAGGCTGAAAAACGGCCACTTAAGAACAAGTGATTTCAGTAAATGAAGCTTTTTAGCTGATCACAGTGTTCAGTGTACCAAAAATAAAGGAGCTTTCCCACACTCAAAGATCTACTTCACAGAAGACTCGGGCACTTAAAACTTAATTTATAATCTATAAAATTTCAGAGAATTTTGCAAAAATTTAATTACCTCTTGAAACTGTTATCCTTTACATATACACTTAATTAGCTCTGGAAACTTATATTTACATAGAATATATATATTTCTCATAATTTAGTGTGTTTTTACAAACCCATTGGGATTGAAGGAAAATCCTTTTTTACTAAAGCTTCTAAAGTAAACACAGTTTAATCACCATCCTTCCCTCAATCCACTCCCACTGCCTGTCATTTCTCCCTCCTGTATTTTGTGTTTTAATTAATTACTTAATTATTTAATGTGTATGGCTATTTTTGTCTGCATGGATGTGCATACACCATGTGTCCCTGGAGGCCAGAAAAGTTGGTTGGAATTCCTGGAACTGCAACTTGACATGGTTGTGGTGGCCACACAGGTGTGGAAATATGAACCCAGGTCCTCTGGAAGAGCAGCCAGTGCTCCTAACCACTGAGCCACCTCTCCGGCCCCCCTTCCTATATTTTCTTGAGACAGGATTACGCTATGCAGTCTAGGCTGGCCTCAAATTTGTGATCTTCCTGCCTCAAGGCCCTGACTGCATGCTGCCATGTATGGAAATATGGTTAGCCTAAAAACAGTATACAAAGAAGAAAGTATTCCCACTCACAGTGCCTAGTGTGTGTGCTTGTGTGCCTTTAGTTCTCACACACAGGAGGCAGAGGCATCTCTCAGTTCCAAATCCAGCCTAAGTCACTGACTCAAAGAGCAAACCAAAGTAGCATTTAGAGGACTTTTATAAATAATCGATGAACACTGGGCGGTGGTGGTGCACACCTTTAATCCCAGCACTCAGGAGGCAGAGGCAGGTGGATCTCTGTGAGTTCGAGACCAGCCTGGGCTACAGAGTGAGTTCCAGGAAAGGCGCAAAGCTACACAGAGAAACCCTGTTTCGGGGGAAAAAAAATTTGATGAACAAGACTTTTTTCTATTTTCTAAACATTAGAAGTAAAATGCTGGGATTGGTTGCACATGGGCTTTGTCTAGAGAGCAGAGAAATATTTGTAATACTGTTTATAATTAAAAAAGCTCAGCAAAAACTTCATGAAGGAAAAACACTATGAAACAAAGTGAAAATGAAAAAGAAAAATGCTCTCTCATTAGATAAAATAAGGATTACACAAGAGAAATTAAAAATATAAGGCAGGCTTTCCAATATCTGAGGTAATGGTAACCATATAAATGTCCCATCATATCTTCTAAAAACTACACAGATCACCGGGCAGTGGTGGCACACGCCTTTAATCCTAGCACTCAGGAGGCAGAGGCAGGTGGATCTCTGAGAGTTCAGGCCAGTCTGGGCTACAAAGCAAGTCCAATTAAATGTTTTCCTTTGTAAGAGTTGCCATGGTCATGGTGTCTCAGCAATAGAAATCCTAAGCAAGACAGGGTTTATTCAGCTTACACTTCCACAGCACTGTCCATCACTGAAGGAAGTCAGGACAGGAACTCAAATAGGGCAGGATCCTGAGCCAGAAGCCAGAGTGCTAATTCCTGGCTTGCTTCGTCTGCTTTTCTATAGAATGAAGGACCATCAGCCCAGGGATAAGATCACCACAATGGACTGGGCCTCCCCGAAAAATCACTAATTAAGAAAATGTACTATGAATTCTGAGTTCAGGTTTTTTTTATTTAAATTTTGTCGTATGCATATGGATGTTTCCGGCATGTGTGTCTGTACGCCATGTGTGTGCAGTGCCCTTAGAGATCAGAAGGCATCAGATCCCCTAGAACTAGACTTACAGAGTGTAAGTTACGCTGTGGGCACTGGGAACTGAGCCTGCCATCCTCTGGAAGAGCAGCAAGCGCTCTTAACCATGGAGCCACCTTTCTACCCCAGTACATGCTTTTGTAACTATAACTATCATATGATGCCAGTACTTTGCTCTGATCTCTAAAGCATAAGGACACGATGCTGCGGCATATTTTCAAAGCTTGCTCACCTTTGCTGAGGAAACAATCTGCTTGGCCTGGCGTCTGGACAGATGATCAATCGTCCTCACTAGCACTTCTGGATCGGCATTGGCTAAGTGCATTACGCTTTTGTATCCTGCACTGTATAACTGTTTTGCTCGACCCTAAGGTATTAAAGAAGAATCAATACTGTGAGTATTTGGGATTATTAAAAAAATCCTCAAGCACCAGACAGGAGTAGATGAAGGTAACAATGAAAACATGCAGAGAGGACCCAGCAGAAGACTGCAGGATTTAAGGGTGTGTTTGGGAGTCGGAGCTGACTCGGGAGTTTTCCCACAGCGGAAGTCAGCGTGTGTGCTAAACCAGGAACCGGAACGAGTTAGGCACTCCGGAGAGCAGCGCCTCATGTCTTCAAGTTCTAGCCCAGTCCCTTCAAACACAACCCGGGAGCATGAAGGTGGCCGTGCAGATGTGCTTCCTAAGCAGGCTGAAGAACTGAGGACGGCAGAGGCGGAAGCTGCTGGTTCGGCGGTAACAGAAGGCTGACAACCGCCAGGACCCTTTCTCCCCGTCTTAGGGAGTGTGAATGCCTTCCTGAATCCACACATCACTGCGCCGGGTACCAACTGACAGAGGTGGAGAGGGAGGAGGCGCTGTGGCTAAGAGGCAGGATATACATCCTTAGGGAAGAGCAGAGCCCAGCTTTTTATAACTGAGATCTCTCACTGTGTTTGTTTCTCAATTAGCGACGGCTTCCTGCAGGCCATCGCAGTATTTTATTTAAAAAGAAAAAAAAAGAATTCTGGGTGATCTGGTCTGGGATCAACCGAGTCTTATCTAGGAGGTCTGCAGGGGCGTCTCCGGGCAGGAAGACCGAAGGGAAGTCCTCCCCGGAGCAGGCAGCAGCCCAGATAGGAAGGGGTCTGGGGGAGGCAGGGTGCTCTGCCTGCCATCTTTGCTCTCCACTGCGGGGGCATCTACCCGCTGCCGCCCCCGCCATCCCTCACCGATAAGAACCCAGCTTCTTCGGCCTTCCACCGGAAGACCGCAGCTCTCCAGGAATCCCAGGCTTTCCAGACTGGGACTGCTGCGCATCAGTCTCCAGTGTGGAGACTTCCACCGGGGGACTACCCAGCAATGTTAGCCAATCCATCATATTGATTCTATCAGTTCTGTTCCTCTACGGAACCCGGAGCAATGAGACTCTTTCTATTACCCATTCTGCAGTAACACTTTCAGAAAATGGTAAAACCTAATTTTCTATTAGCAGAAATAACCTGAGCTGGGGAACCAGGAAAAGGCTGACCTCTAGGACCCCGGTCACCTCCATGAGCGGGATTAGCTCCGCCTTCGCGCAGTACGTCAGTTTTCTTGGTAAGTTCTACGAACAGGGCTCTGTAAACCCAAAATTCCTCCAGCTCCTGAGAAAACAAAGATATATCAAATGCTAAGTAAGTTACCTCAAAGTTTTTTCTGAAGTTTGGGTGTAGCGAGGGGTGAAGATGATCCCAAGCACAATTACCATGTGGTAGGCACTTGGGAGCTTCATGAACTCGTTTTTGGAGGAGGAAAAAGATTGAAAATAAAAAACAAGTTATTTCATATCAAAATTACAGGAAGTGGATGTACAGCTTTTGTTTGTGAAGTGACTACAGTTTTTATGTCTGGGAATTATCCAGAGACAAAGTATTAAATAAGGAAAGATCCAAATGCAATGTAATATTCAATGGAACATTTTCTAAGTTAATAAAAACAGGAAACATGAATCAAGAGCATTAAACATGGCGTGGAGGCTATCATATCAACTTATCTTTTTAAGATCTATACTTGAGGGTTGGGGAGCTGGCTCTGAGTGAGAGACCCTGTCTCAAAACAACATGGAGAAACAACTGAGGAAGATACCTCTGATGTTGACCTCTGACCTCCACATGCAATTGTGGCAAGCTCACACACATGCACCCACACATGCGTACATGCCCATGCACGCACACAGTGTGTACCCACACCACCCCGACTCCCGCAGTTGAGGTTGAGATGTTCAGTTTAGTATACACTGCAAACACATACACTAAACATATGTTTGAAATGTTCATTTGTAAAGGTCCTTTCTAGGCTTTGGGTATCACCATAAGAACATGTAATGTCACTCTGCCGTCACCGAGATGCTGTAGACCAACCAGACAGCCAATGCTGAGCTGCCCTGGTGTGGGCCTTCCTGCTACACGGAGAAACTGCACAAGTTTTCACTATTAGTTCACTGTAGTTAAAACCATCTTCTCTCATACAGCCACCGTACTATATTACACTGTTTACACAGAGCTAAAGATTCTAAAACATACACTAATCATCCTTCATTAGCACATATGGTACAATTAATTATACACAAGCATGGACTACAGAGCTTTAAGATAGGAAAGAGGGGGGGGGGCTGGAGAAATGGCTTAGAGGTTAAGAGCACCGACTGCTCTTCCAGAGGTCTGAGTTCAATTCCAGCAACCACATGGTGGCTCACAACATCTGTAATAATAAGGTCTGGTGCCCTCTTCTGGTCATACATGCTGTATACACAATAAATAAGTAAATAAATTTTTAAAAAAGATAGAAAAGAGAGAAAACAAATTAAAACCTGGCAAAAACAGCTTGTATGATATGTCAATTAAAAATTATTTAGGTAGCTAAGTCTGGTAAGATTTGCTGTGCTATTTAAGGAAATTCTACAGTTTTCTAGTTTTAGGCTAATCTACTTCAAATGCATATATAAATAAAGTTTACACACACACACACACACACCACACACACACACACGTAAAACCCCTGTATTTGATGTAGACCCTAGCCTGCCTGCCAGACATAGAAGCAAAAGTGCACATCACTGTGGCTGTCAGAAACATGGTACAGGGTAATCACACGGCAGCCGATGGACTCGGGGAACTTACCAAACCGCCATCACTCATGAGTCACACACAGAAGCCACAGGTTCTAACGGACAGCCTGGAACTAGCAGTGGTCTGGAACCAGGCTAACTCTGCACTTCCACTGACTTAAGCATTTTAGTTGATCCAGTAATGTCTGCGTCATTTCCAGAAGCTCACACACACAGTAATCTCGTAACCAGGTGGAAACAAAGAAACGCTTGAGATAAATCCGCACGCTTTGAAATAACACAGTAACTCAGCAAAGAGGAAAGTCTGACAACTGTTTTTACGAGTTTAATAACAGCTCAAATGAGAGACCAGTAGTACAAATCGCACACTTAACTGAATTACCTCACAGAAATGTAACACACAGGATGAGAACGAGGGCAGCCCCCGTGAGCAGATTTTGTATGTATCCTCGGGGCATATTAAATTTCTCAGACACGCTCCAAACGTTGGTCTCTTTCAGCAGGGAATAAAGGACAAAAGACAGATAGAGCCTGTTGACAATGTTTTGTCCACCTTCTGGAAAGACACAATCAAATAAACTTAGTTGGGAATGGGCAAAAGGTCAAGTGAATGAGACTATCCTACAGGTCAGCAAGGAAGGAATGACTTCACAAAAGCAGCGGTGCACTTCACGTCAGCTCTCCCGTTTTTCTAGTCATCAGGAGATGGGGTAAAGTGGTTTCCGTGTAAAACTACACTCCCTTCTGCAGGGGGGCGTGGACTGAAATGCTCAAGTTCTGGCACCTTGCAACTGCCGAGCCGGGAAGAGAACCTTTGCAGATGCGTTATAGTTTCAAGACTTGTAAATGACGCCATCCAGGATTTCACCATGGCCCTGAACTCGCTGACTGGAACCCACATAAATGAGGAGAGGACAAGGAGACACAGAAGTCCATGAAAACAAGGCTCAGGTCAGAGATGTGCCTGTGAGCCAAGAAGCCAAGGAGCTGCCTCGCCAAGCCACACGAGAGCATGAGAACTCCTGCAGCGTACCCAGGAAGCCGTGTTGCCCTGGCTTCGGATCCAGCCTCCTGAGCTCGAGCAACCGAGCCAGGGCCTCACGTATTCCAAGGGAGTGCTCTGTCACTGAGCTGAAGCCCCGGCTGGTTTCTGTTGTTCGAGTCACCGTTGGCAGTGGTTGTTTACAGTGCCACTAGAAAATGGACATGGGAGGGAAGCAGGCGTGTGGGAGGCACGGAGGTCCCGTGCTCACAGAGAGGCACTAGGGAACCAGGAATGTTACACACACAGGGCTGTCTCTTCAAGGACAGACAACCTGTTCTGTGTGTGTAACGTGTTTTCACTCACAGAAGGCTGGGGGCAGATGTGCTAAGTAGCCTGGTGACTTTGTGCTTATGGCGAGCTTGTTTTTCTCAGTCAATCTACAGGACCCATCTTTATGGAAGATGTCACATGTACATCTTTGTACATGTAGAGCTTGATGTAGCCATGTTGTGCACACAGGATTGAGTTGTCACTAGGAAACATTTTCACCAAAATTGTGATGTACTTAATTAAATATGTCTAAAATAAACCACTTGGGGTCAGACTCTCAAAGTTTGAACCAACACTGACTATGGAGTCACGAACTAGCTTCTTGCCTCCTGGGGATTCAGTACTCTGCTGGAAGGCGGAAAGACCACCACATTGACTGTGCCCTTTGTAAACTGCATTTGCGTGTGAATGGAAGCTGGACAAGCACATGTAGCTGAGTGGTAAACTCGTCTATACTATAAACTGCAAGGAAATATGCTATGGCTCAGTGTCCCAACACGGAAACAGAGAGACCAGAAAAGGCTTCCTGGGACTTGCAAGTTTCTCTTCTGTGATTCTGCTTTTACCAGTGGCGTCCGGGATCTTATTTTCTGTGGCAGAGACTCTCATCACTAGTATCAAGTTAACTTAAACAATTTCGTAGATGGACTTGAAAGAGAAAGAGTAGTTATAAACTACAACGTTAGCTGGGCATGATAGTGTACCTACAATCCCAGCACCTGGAGCTTTGGTAGGCAGGTCAAGACCTGAGTTACATAGCAAGTCCCTGTCTAAAAAGAAAAACAGAAATAGGATACAGAAAAGAATACTGAGATAAATGCTAGGTATCAGTGGATTTGAGTTACAGAATTCAGCGTGCATATAATGGACCATCCTTTAAAAACCATTAAGCTGAAAAAGTATATTGAATACTGGGTAGGCAAAAAGAGCTTTTTAATTTGCCATTTTTAATGTGCTTTTACCATTAAACTATAAATTGAGTTAATGGAGGTTTTGCTTGGAATGTAATTCCAGAGCCAGGAAAAATGACAGAATTATTAAATGGCCGGATGGATGCTCTAATGATAATTTCAAGCGGTTTGCAAGAAATGTCAATAACAAGGGGCAGGGCGGTGAGATGGCTCAGTGGGCGGGGCCGTGAGAAGGCTCAGTGGGCGGGGCTGGTGAAGTACTGGCTGTGCACCTGAGCTTGGTTGCTGGGACCCACATAAAAGAGAGAGAGGGAACCACACCACGGAGTTGTTTCCAGACTGCACATGAGTGCTGTGGCATGAATGCACACGCACACGCACACACACAACCCTCACACGTTAAGAGACAACAAAGTTTTAAAGGAATAGGTGTGGGGTGGAGTTTTTTCTTTTCTCAAATTGTATTTATTTGTATGTGTGTGACTATGAGTGTGTGTACATGTGTGCATGTGTGCAGGGGGCCCACAAGGAAGTCGGTCAGCTTTTGGAAGTGGTTTCTCTCTTCCACTTGTGGAGGCTCCGAGGCTCTTGTCTCTGGCACGCGGTGTAGTCTAGGCTAACTCAGGCTTTCAGGGACCCTGAGGATCAGACTCAGGCTGCGAGGCCTGTGCGGCAAGCGCATTTTCCATTTCTACTGGGCTGTTTGCCTGCCTAACTTTTTCTTTTTTAATGTGGAAAAAAAAATTACGTCTTAAGTAAATACTACTTTTGTTTGTTTTGTTTTTGAGACACGGTTTTTTCTGTAGCCTTTGGCTGTCCTGGAACTCGATCTGTAGACCTGGCTGGCTTCGAACTCACAGAGATCTACCTGCCTGTGCTTCTCGAGTGTTGAGATTAAAGGCGTTTACCACTCCTCCCCGATTAATACCATTATTTTTTAGAATCTGAAATAGTTGTATGTTTAAACTATTAAGCTAGTAAGTATTTAATTATCACAAAACAAACATTGACTATATTATATTAAAATGTACGCACAGTTAAATTCTAGATGCAAATTTTAAAAGATGCCTTATTCTAAGGAGATTTTGTATGTGGTATTATTTAGTAATTAGCCCCAAATTAGTATGATTTTGATTTTACTTTACATTGTAGAGGTTAATATAAAAGTTTAAGAAATATTTGTATTCAGCATTTTGAAAATCTACGCATAGTGTCAATTCTAAAGTAAAAGACCATATCTGAACATTGTAAAGTCTTTTTTTTTCTTTTTGTTTTTTTTAAGACACAGTTTCTTTGTGTAACAGCCCTGGCTGTCCTCAAATTCACTCTGTAGACCAGGCTGGCTTTGAACTCACAGAGATCTGAAGATCTCACATTCACACTTGTCTGCCTCCAGGGTTTCTGGGTTAAAGGCGTGCACCACCACCGCCTGGCTTATGAAGCCTTCATTTCAGGCTACTGAACTGCATGGGACAGCTGCAGCATTCGGTACAGATCAGAGGAAAAGCCATCGTCAATATTTACACTAAAATTAGAGCTATCTACAGAGACTTAAATATATGTAGGAAATGGTAGGGAAGACAACTAAGTTATAGGAGAAACTGGAATAACAATGAAAATTGTAAAAGCACACAGTGTGCTGAGTGGAAAATGATACTGGCCTAAGGGAACTGATGATTACCAAAGAGTTACTTGGTAGACATTAGCCTGAGCTTTATTTTGTCCCAAGACATGAGGATTCTACTATCTGCTTTATAATTAACATATGCTTAATTACATCACACTATCAGCATCTACTGGTATGGTCTGCATTTGTTTTCTTTTTTACTAGAGTACATTTGTTATACAAAATCCCACTATGACATGTTCATATCAAGAGCCATGATCATAACTCCACTCCTTTCTCTTGTCACATTAACTGAATCTTAAAACAGTAAAACGTAAGATACAGCACAAAAGAATCCTAGATTATCCACTTCAATCTTCCAAAATGCTTTATATACTGCAAGGATTAAGTTGGGATCTTTTAGAGTTTTTTTTTTTTTTTTTTGGAGACAAGGTCTCACTACGTAGACCAGGTTGGCCTTGAACTCACAGAAATCTGCCTGTCTTGAGAGAGTATTTTGAGCTTTTTGAGACCAATAAACACCATCACCACCACCACCATCCAGACCCTCCTGTGCAGAATTTGTAAAATCAAGTAGGATAGTGCATATAAAGCTTCTGGAAAACAACTTTATATTGGTTTCTTTTTTTTTTTTTTTTTTTTTGGTTTTTTCGAGACAGGGTTTCTTTGTGTAGCTTTGTGCCTTTCCTGGAACTCACAGAGATCCGCCTGCCTCTGCCTCCCGAGTGCTGGGATTAAAGGCGTGCGCCACACCGCCCCGGCCTATATTGGTTTCTTTAGGGGCTGGAAGCTGAGTGGCAGAATACTCACCTAGTCCACACAAGTATTCTGGGTTTCATCAGCACTACACACACACACACACACACACACACACACACACACACACACACACACACACACGTGTGTGTGTGTGTGTGCGCTACTTATATACACCTATATGCATAATATATATTATAAAACATTCATTTCAAATTGAACTTACATATACAGTTATATGATATTGTGCAAATATTTTATAATATAAGCTAACAAATTAATAACTTTTTTTTAAAGACAAGGTCTAACTGTGTAGCTCTGGCTAGCCTGGACTACACTCTGTAGACCAGACTGGCCTTGAATTCAGAGATCTGCCTGCCTCAGCCTCCCAAGTGCTGGGGAACAAAAAGATCAGGCCAGTAAAGGAGATGATATACTAATTCTGTTGGGTGGATGCAGTTCATTATTTAGAAGACAGCGACACTCACCTTCCTGATGGCCTGCCCCGATGCCTTCTTCCCAATGAAGCTTTCAGAGACTCCAAGAAGAGCAGCCACATTTTGCTCTGCTGGACTGAGCTGACTGAACTACATGGAAAAGGAATAAACACATGGAAAAATAAAACCGTAGCTCTAAGTCTGTCATTTGAGCCAAATCCAGTATTAATTCTGAAGTCACATTTTCATAATTGTAATGGACAAGAAAAAAAATCCCTGACATTTATTTACAAATATTACAGGTTTTAAAAATATAGGATCAGAAGGTAACATACTTTATAGAATTATCAACATAGGCAAAATACTATTTCATCAACACCAGACTGTGCATATGATGGTGGTCCCATAAAATTACATGGCCTAGAGATGTCCCAGCTGTCTTGGTGTGTAAGCACACTTGGTCTTACTGCATTCCTCAGACCACACCCATCACAGATGACTGTGCATGAAGACATGGTCACATTTATGGACTGTGATTATGTTTAATATTAGCGTGAGCTCCAAGAGGAAGGAGACAAGAAGGAAGGGTTTGAAAGTAGCTGTGCCATACAGCACCACTTCAAAACTTACGTGATGACTAAAAATGATACTTAAAGCTGTAGACAGGGGTTGGGAGGGTGAGTTGGGGTGCAGTTCCAAGGTAGAATACACACTTATACACAGGCTCTGGGTTCAATCTTTAAAACCATGGGGGTTGGGAGGGAGGCAGCCACCATTTTTGCCTGCTGTAATCCTGTGTGTTCATTCAGCCAGCCTGTTCACAGAAAAAATCCTAGTACCTTACTTTACCAACTGGTTTTCTTACACACAGGTCAGCTCTCCTGTGTCACTGGCTAGAAAATGAATACTCTTTGTGAGGCTGGGAGACGGCGTTAGTAAGTTCTTGCTGCACAAGCTGCAGGACCTGAGCTCAACCCCCAGACCCCAGATAAGAAGCCGGCGTGGTGGCCCTTGGAGCTCATTTGCCAGTCAGCCTGGACTAAGTGGTGAGCTCCAGGTCCCGGTGAGAGATCCTGTCTCAAAACAAAACAAACAAGGTGGATGCTCCTGAAGATGACACCTGAGGTTGACCTCTGACTCTACACGAATGCACAAACATGCACACCTCCTGAACACACACATACACACCAATTACATATTTAAATGAACCTGAAAAGGCATATATATATGTGTGTGCGAATGACATAATAAGACCCATAGTGTTGTGCAATTAATATACAGTAGTCTAAATGGAGAAGAGAGAGAAGCTCTGAGAGATGAAAGGCCCAGTTCCAAACGCTTCACCAGAGAAGAGGCGGCAGCTAATCACGGACAAAAGTCCAAGGCAGTCAGAGCCGAGAAGCCCTTTCTCACCTGCCTGAAGTACACCATCCAGTCAGGCTCGGTCTGGGCAACGAGGTCGTAGGGGTTGTTAGGTAGACCAGATGGAGAAGGCTTTCCAGTACAAGTCCTTCAAGCCCTTTCTTCAAGTCTCTATACAGAGTGTCACAATAGGCCAGATCAATGGCCCCTAAAGAAACACAAACACAAACTCAGGAGGTGACTGGACCTGCTCTCAGCCAGGGCTGTTGTGTCTGCTTGTCCAGCACTCAGACGGCAGACTCGGACGGACAGTGGGGCTGGGGGAAGATCAACCACATCTACCCAGCAGGCTGAGGCCAGACTGCCTCGCGTGAGGCCCAGCACCAAAAGCCAGTTTAATTAGTCTGAATTTGAACAAATATTTTCAACCTCTCAGAGTTTCAGCTTCCTCAATTTTAGAGACAATAAAGCATAACTGAATCATAAGTGAGAAAACTACATTGAAGATTCGGAGTAATTTCTACATAAATAACATGGATGTACATGGAATATACAAAGTCATCTACGATATTAGTCTGGTTGTGCTGTGTATTATAATGAAATAAAAACGAATACTTCGAGAGATTGAAAATAAACAAATACAAAGTCTTGTTATTCTTGTTTGCGGAGGGCCTCAGCTAGGGTCTCTTGTTCAAGAGTTCAGGTCCTAAACTAAAATCTGTGTATTAGTTAACTAACTATACCAGAAACTTCAAATTCTCTTTTTTATAATGGGTTCAAAGGTTATTTTAATAGTATGTATCAATTTTTAGACAGTTCTGATATTACTACTACTCTATTTTTGGTAATCTTGCAAAAAAATTTCAATGTGTATTCAAACTAAATTGAGATGCCCACTTTATAAGCCATGTGGCTGTTTATAATTAGGAAAATCATACACAATGCAAGTGTTTATAAATAAAAGATGATTAAACAATTTATGTTACAGCCCTATTATGGATACTACAGTATAAAAGGAAAGTGGGCCTGGGCTTAGCACAGGCCCAATATAATCTCAGCTACTTGGAGGCTGAGGCAGGAGGATAGCAAGTTCAAGGGCTACCTGGGCTAGAGTTGACCAGCTAGCCTGGTCAACTTAGTGAAACCCAGTTTCAGAATTAAAAGAGCGAGCTGGGAATGTAGCTCAGTGGCTGCAGTGTGCCTGCCTGTGTGATGCAGCCTCGGGTTCACTGTGCTTTACATACACAGTTCCATTCAAAGGTGAACAAGGTACATATAGACACATATGTATCTATGTTGAAAAACAGTCAGGTGCCACCTGCCAGGGACACACTGCCCCTGTGTAAACACGGAAGAGATGGCTAACGCCACCACTAAGTGACAGGATCCTTTTGGACCACTGTGGTGAGTGCGGCCAGTGTTGCCTGACATGTGATGTGGTGGGTGAATGTGTTCGGAAGAGTACACACTGAACTGGAAGCAGAGGGAATTCCTGACGAGTGGGAATGGGACAGGAGTGTGGGACTTCTGAGATAGTTTTCCTTTGTGTGTGTGTACATGTGTGCCAGAGGATGGAGGCCAGAGGATGGAGTATGGTTCTTCAGTCATGCTCCACCTTACTTTAAGACAGACTCTCTCACTGAGCCAAGAGCTCACTGACTTGGCTGGGCCAGTTTGCCAGGAAGCTCCAAGGACCCGCCTGCCTGCCTCCGCCTCCCTTCTGCTGTGACTGCAGACCCACCCTGCCACGCCTGGCTGCTGATGTGGGTGCTGGGATCTGAACCATCTCCCTAACCCCAGATCTTTATGGTTTTTTTTTTTTTTTTTTTTTTTTCGGTTTTTTGAGACAGGGTTTCTCTGTGTAGCTTTGCACCTTTCCTGGATCTCTCTGTGTAGACCAGGCTGGCCTCAAACTCACAGAGATCCGCCTGGCTCTGCCTCCCGAGTGCTGGGATTAAAGTGGCGCACGCCTTTAATCCCAGATCTTTATGTTTTAATGAGCAGACATGGATTATTTTTCAGTAAGTAAATTACAATATACTCATTAAGAAATAAATTCTTTGTTTAGATGTAATCTATATATTATGCACAAAGAAAGTTCCAGAACAACAGAAATTACTTATTAAAAACTTGTTTTTAAGTAATTATTTAAAAACAAAAGCAAACAAACAACAAAGAGTGGTGGTGGTGGTGGTGGTGGTGGTGGTGGTGGTGGTGGTGGTGGTGTGATGCACACCTTTAATCCCAGGCAGGTGGATCTCTGTGAGTTTAAGGCCAGCCTGGTCTACAGAGTGAGTTCCAGGACAGCCAGGGCTACACAGAAAAACCCTGTCTCAAAAAACAACAACCACCACAAACAAAACCTTAAAGCTGTTTATAGCATGTTCTGAGAATTGAAGAAAAACACCCAGAAAGGTGCTATTCCTGGCAGGACTTAAGCTGTGTGTTGCTGAGGGAGGGAGTGGGAAGGAGGCATGGCCATCTCCCTCTCCATACGCTTGTGCAATTACTTACAATTCAAAGTATTTTTTCAACTTCTGAAAGCTGAAGTAGCTTGTGAGATTAATACTTCTAATATGAAATCACAAATACAATTTAGAGAAAGAAAATCACTATTTCTATTGTTTCCAATGTATTTCCTTAGAAAATACTGAGATTTAGCTAAACTTACCCTTCAAAGAAGCTTGGCCCAGCCTTGTAATACGGAAAGGACACTGTAACTCCTCAGAGGCACCGCGGCTGTCTCTGTGCAGAAGCCCTTTCTCTGTCAGGCAGCCAAGTGACTCAACAGTTATTTCCCAGAGGCTTTTCTCTTTCAATAAAATCTTCTGCTGAACACCGAAAAATGTACCATTCATAAACTGATATATATCACCAAGACTTGTTGCGATCTGAAAGAATTCAGGACATCATTGGAAAATTTTTCCTTAGTTCAAGAACGAGATTACTCACTTTCATATCTTAAAGCTATGTGAAGAAAACATCAGCACAAAATCTACACAATTAAAAATTAACAAGAAAAACAACTGAAGGGAAAAGACATCATCATGTTGGCACTTTTTATGCACATTTTCATTAAAATGCTTTAAAAGATTGTTATTATTACTATTATTATTATTATTATTATTATTAGTTTTGCTTTGTTTTGAGACAAGGTTTCTCTGCATATACCCCTGGCTATCCTGGATCTCACTCTGTAGACCAGGCTGGCCTTAAACTCACAGAGATCCACCTGCTTCTGCTTCCCAAGAGCTGGGATTAAAGGTGTGCGCCACCACACCTGGCTCCTATTATTTTTAGTTGGCTGTCTGTGTGTGTGGTGAGGTGTGTGCACATCAATGCAGGTGCCTGTGTGTGTGTGGTAAGATGTGTGTACATCAGTGCAGGTGCCTGTGTGGTGAGGTGAGGTGTGTGCACATCAGTGCAGGTGCCTGTGTGTGTAGTGAGGTGTGTGCACATCAGTGCAGGTGCCTGTGTGTGTAGTGAGGTGTGTGCACATTAGTGCAGGTGCCTGTGTGTGTAGTGAGGTGTGTGCGCATCAGTGCAGGTGCCTGTGTGTGTAGTGAGGTGTGTGCACATCAGTGCAGGTGCCTGTGTGTGTAGTGAGGTGTGTGCGCATCAGTGCAGGTGCCTGTGTGTGTGGTGAGGTGTATGCACATCAGTGCAGGTGCCTGTGTGTGTGGTGAGGTATGTGCACATCAGTGCAGGTGCCTGTGTGTGTAGTGAGGTGTGTGCACATCAGTGCAGGTGCCTGTGTGTGTGGTGAGGTGTATGCACATCAGTGCAGGTGCCTGTGTGTGTGGTGAGGTGTGTGCACATCAGTGCAGGTGCCTGTGTGTGTAGTGAGGTGTGTGCGCATCAGTGCAGGTGCCTGTGTGTGTGGTAAGGTGTGTGCACATCAGTGCAGGTGCCTGTGTGTGTAGTGAGGTGTGTGCACATCAGTGCAGGTACCTGTGTGTGTGGTAAGGTGTGTGCACATCAGTGCAGGTGCCTGTGGAGGGCAGAGGCATTGGATCCCTGGAGCTGGAGTTACAGGTGCCTATCAATCACCCGATGTGGGTGCTGGGAACTGAACTTGCGTCCTCTGCAACAACAGTACTGGCCTTAACGTCTGAGCCACCCCAGCCCCCAAATGCTGTTCAGTTTTTATACTACCCCCAAAGCTGTGCTGTTTGGCCTCCCCAGCCAGTCCCCCCAGTCCCACGCAGACTCCTTTGGCATCCTCTCTCCATCCACTTCTAGCTCCCATGGAAGCATCTCTCAGGTCTAAGAACTGCATTAAAAAGGAAACATGGAAACACAGCTAAAAGAATCCACACAACAGCGTCCGGCAGCCTTTGCCCGAGGGGTCACCGTCCTCCTTCCGCCTTTCTCTCCTCGTCCGCCCTGGGTTCCATTCCTTTCCCCTCCTCCTCCATTGTCCTTTACAACTTACAACAGCGATCCTAACATCCTGCACTTGCTATTCAGATGTAAAACTCACTCTGAATTAGAATCCACTTTTATTAGCCAATTTCACCAAAATCAGCATATTAAAATATGATCGATCAATAGTACACTCTTACAATTCTGATGATACTTCAATGGGGATATTTAAATAATCATTTTATATTAAACCAATATAAGGAATAATAAAAATATTATGGGGCATTCATTTTTCGATTGCTCCTCTCTTTCCTCTTATTAACAATCATTTGTAATATTCAATCAAGTTCAAATGCACTTAAAAGATATTCTAGAACTGATACTCAGTTTGTGGATCCCTAATGTACTTAAGCTTCTGTGGTGGTTTGAATGAGATGCTCCTCATGGTCTCAGGAGTTTGAATGCTTGGTCTTCAGTTGCTGCTTGGGCGGGGCCTTGCTGGAGGAGTATACCACCAGGGGTGGGCTTCGATGGTTTAATATGCCACACTCCATTCCCATTCAGAGCCCTGTTTTCTGCTTGTAGTTTGAGATGTGAGCTTGCAGCTTCCAGCTTCCAGCTCGACGACAGGTCTGCCACCTGCTGGATCCTATTCCCACCATTATGGACCCTAACCCTCTGGAACCATAAGCCCAAATGAACTCTTTCTTCGACAAGTTGTCTTGGTTGTGGTTTTTATCTCAGTAATAGAAATAACTAAGTTCCCATGCTACTTCTCTCCTGACCATCACAGTTGATGCGGTAGAAGGCTGGGTAGAGCAGGTGCATGGGGAGTCTCTGCCTGACTCACCTACCTGTCTTCATGTCATCTTCCCACTCCTCTCTGGGAAGCCTGGCCAAGATTTCAACCTGGGCCAGCCTCTATCTACCTTTGGACTACTCCAAAGTCAAGTCCGTTAAAGCATTTATTGAGTGCCAACCACATACCAAGTTGGTGTAAGGCACTGGAATGCAAGGGTCACAAATAGAAACGTAAGCCCCGTCTTTTCAGGGCTTTAGAGCAGGGGGATGTTATTAGTCAAAAAAAAAAAGTAACAAAACACGACCTCAAACTGAAACATGACCTCAAACTGACCCGTGCTGTTAAAGGACCAGAATGCAGTTCTACAAAGGAAATAACAGACTGACTGAGAGGTGTAGGGAGGCATCCCCAAGGAAGATGGGCAAGCAACACATCTAGGGATCATTAAGGTCTTAGTGCACCTTACCTTAGAGAAGTGTAAACAAAAGCCAGGGTTTCTGGAATGGAGAGCAAAAACCATGCAAGAGACCAGACTGGAGAGACAAGCTGAGGCTGCATTAGCCAGGCACCAGGAGGAGAAATCTTGGTTAATATTCTTTTCCTTTGGGTTTCTGTTTTATTTTTAAGACAGGGTCTCATGTAGCCCAGCTGGTCTTCAACTCCTGATTTGTCTGCCTCCACTTCCTAGGGGCTGGGACTACAGGTATATGACCACTATCCCAGGTTTTGGGTTAATTTTTTGTTTTTTAAAGACCGAGTCCTACTATGTACACTTAGCTGGCCGGGAACTCACAAAGGTCTTCTTACCTCTGTCTCCCAAGTGCTGGGATTAGAGATGTCGTGGAACATGCCTGGGTTCAATTTTTAGAGCAACAGGAAACCACTAACAAAGTGGAAGTGGAAAGAGAGACATATGCACTTCTATTTTGTAACTACTCCATGTGAAGCATCACTTGGAGGGGATGTGGCAGGCCAGGCAGTGCATGCAGGGAGCCGTCAGAAGATAGGAAAGCGAGGATTCAGCAAGGGACCCAGGCATGCAGTGCAGGTCTACACTTGAGAGCAGCCTATTGCTCTTTGCTTCCAATTCAATGTTTGTAAAATAGAAATTATACTTAGCTCGAGGATTTGAGTCCTTAAGGTGTTTATCAGGGTATCTGAAACACGGCTGTGATAGATAACCGGGCTCACTGAATCTCACGATGCAACTGTTCTGCTCCCTTCCTGGAGTTTCCTGCCCTTCCCGTCATCTGTGTCTCTTGGGATGCCCACTTCCATCCTCTGAGCCTCTGACCTCGGGCTGTACAAGTCACAAGTCTTGGCCGGTATCAGAGCCCTTGTTCTTAGCAAGTCTCTATAACAACTGTTATGTACCTGATGGCATGCTCCTCTGCTACCCCAGTCAACACCAAAGGTTTGGGGCAACTTTTGCCTCTCAACAATCCACTCCAGTATCTTCAGCTTTCTCGAGAGTTACAGCATCCGGCCTATTACCCAGGTCACAGCCCTTCTCCACAGTTACAGCATCCGGCCTGCTGACTATTACCCACCTCACATTAAGCTTTTTTTTCTTGCCTTCTACTCTACCTAGGATGACTTATTGCCTCCTTCTATATCTAGTCAGGGTTTCTCTTTCAACCCCGACTGATGCTAATTCTTCTTCTTCCTTTAGACTTTCATGATGCTAAGTGGCCAGGTGACACTGTAATGACATTCATCTGCAAGGTACCAAACTTGTGGTATCTCTCTCAGTTATGCCTCACACTTTTACTTCCATGTTCATAGTAATGAGGACAGGCTATATGACGAGCTAAGAACAGTGATTCTGCAGTAAGAAAACGCGAATTCAAACTCTGGCTTTTACTACTTTGTGGCTAAATATACTTGGGCACAAGGGCTAAGTTTAGTTAACTCAAAAATAAATCTAAAAGAATAACCCTAAAAAATCTAATTCCTAATCTCATTATTTTTCATACTTGATAAAGACTGTACAAATCTCTAAGATGCTGTTTACACGTTAGTAAACCCATAACGTGAAAACGCACTTACTACACCTAGCCTACAGAGCCTCATAACTTGGTAACATTCTGCTCTGTAGAGCATCAGCTGCTGCCCTACATGTCTGCAGAGCTGGGGCTTGTACAGCCGTCCAGCACGAGGTGACAGTATTGTACCACAGGGTGACAGGCACACTTCTGTCTTAGTGTGAGCAGAGGTGATGAGTTGTCATAGATGACCCACTGTTTCACAGCTTCCACAATACTGTCTCCTAGAAAATAACTTTGGGGAGGTATCAATTATTATCTGATTTCCTATATTTCCTCTAACTGAAGAACTAAAAAGACTCAAATTTAGATTATTTTTGAAAAACAATTCATTTATTTTTATTTTAAGTGCATTGGTGTTTGCCTGCATATATTTCTATGTGAGGGTGTTGGATCTCCTGGAAATGGAGTTACTGACAGTTGTGAGCTGTAATGTGGGTGGTGGGAACTGAATCCAGGTCCTCTGGAAGAGCAGCCAGTGCTCTGAATTCACTGAGCCATCTCTCCAGTCCTAGATTTAGATTTTTCATGTCATAGATTGTTCTTTTTCACATTATATTAGAAGTTAATTTTTTTTATATTTTATAATTTGCCTGAATTTTTAAAACTCTCTATCATCTCAGGTAATAGTTGTCATATTTAAGAAGACCTTTAAAAATACCTTCAAACCAATTAAAGACAGAAACAAACTCTGGATTCCTTTGGTGAATTCCTCAACAAGATGGCTGTAGCAGTTTTCCAGGGGTCCGTTTATCAGTTCCAGGACCTATAAAAGTTAAAGCAGTATTATGTTTTGTGTTGTTACTAATGCTCAACAATGTTCCACATAAAGGCCTTACACTTTGTACAGATCCTGGGAAGCCCCAGACTCCTCCAAAGTCAAAACAAAATCATATCACAAAAACCTAAAGAGCGAGAATTAACAGGTGTTCTATAAAATAAGAACAGAAAAATATTTTTCATTGTCTGAAATCTATAAAAATATTTGAACCACTCTTTCCAAGTCTTAATCATACAGGAGGATATATCATTTAAGAAACAGTGGTAATTAGATTTAAGAGATGATTTCATGTAAGGGCTAGGCCAATGACCAAGAAAGACAGACAGACAGACAGGGCAGTACAGAAGTCTGGGCAGATGGCGCACTACCTGTTGCTTGTCTTTTTCTTGCAGTAGAAGAATACTCTCGCCAACGGTGTCGATCCCAGCCCGGCCAGCCCTGCCAATCATCTGCTTATACTGATTCCTCCTCAAGAACTCTCGAGCCACATAGGGGGCTCTTAAGATGACTCTAGGGACGGTATAAAATTAAAAGTGATCCTCTATGTCAATAACACTACTTTTAAACACAATTCCATTTTATCTACCTGTTATTAATGTAATAACATGTTAGCTTTAAATAAAATTCCATTTACAGTACATCTTTGATGTCCTAGGTTCTTGAGTCTATCTTCTGTAATTCTTACAAAATAGTTAACAATACCCTCCTTTTCTTTTCTTATGAGGGAATTAGCTGAAGTCCAGGAAGTGGCTTATCTTGAGCCACGAGGTGAGTAACAGCCACACCATCACTTGCACTCCAGTCTGGTAGTCGAGAGGCCGCTGAGCAGTCAACAGTAATGCTCTAAAGCGCTGACCGTTCACCTGGAACTGAAAGATCCGGCATGGACCACCACTGATGCTTCCAGTTTACGAACCGATGCTGTCTGTAACCCTAAGGCATTGCAGACTTCAACTGGGCTGAGTCTACGAAAACAGCAATTTCAGTCCTGCTCGGGTATAAACTAGTCTGCAGTCAGACTCTTCAAAGGGAACAGAAGAGTCTATCACTGCCTACAGATTACCACCCTCTGCATTTATAGATCTCAACACACTGTTTAATGCTTGAAGAAAACAAACAGAAAAGACGTAACGAGAACACACACAATAAACGACTAAATACAATAAATAAAAATAGGGAACAGTAAAGACTTTTGAAAAATTGTAAATAGTGTCCACAGAAAATCCCAGGGGAATCACAGCCACAGACTGCTACAAGAAGTATAATACAAGAGAATTCTTGGAAATTTAAAAGTCATTTAAATCTAAAGAAATAATGAATGAATGTAACTAATAGAATAGTAAAAAACTAACTTTTTATATTCTGATAATTCCATACATGTATAAAACGTATTGCTATTGTATCCATCCATTTCCACACCCTCTGATCCAATATAACCAATAATAATAATAGGCTAACCTCCTACTGCTATGTCTTAAAAATATAGATTTGGGGGTGGTGGTACTGGGCTGATTTTGGGGTGGTAGTACTGGGGTGATCTGGGGTGTAGTACTGGGGTGACTGGGGGGTGGTACTGGGGTGATTGGGGGTGGTACTGGGGTGATTTGGGGTGGTACTGGGGTGACTTGGGGGTGGTGGTACTGGGGTGATTTGGGGATGGTGGTACTGGGGTGATTTGGGGATGGTGGTACTGGGGTGACTTGGGGGTGGTGGTACTGGGGTGACTTGGGGGTGGTGGTACTGGGGTGATTTTGGGGTGGTGGTACTGGGGTGACTTGGGGTGGTGGTACTGGGGTGATTTGGGGGTGGTACTGGGGTGACTTGGGGATGGTGGTACTGGGGTGATTTGGGGATGGTGGTACTGGGGTGATTTTGGGGTGGTGGTACTGGGGTGACTTGGGGGTGGTGGTACTGGGGTGATTTGGGGGGGTGGTACTGGGGTGACTTGGGGGTGGTAGTACTGGGGTGATTTGGGGGGTGGTACTGGGGTGATTTGGGGGTGGTGGTACTGGGGTGATTTTGGGGTGGTGGTACTGGGGTGATTTGGGGTGGTGGTACTGGGGTGATTTGGGGGTGGTGGTACTGGGGTGACTTGGGGATGGTGGTACTGGGGTGATTTGGGGGTGGTGGTACTGGGGTGATTTGGGGGGGTGGTACTGGGGTGATTTTGGGGTGGTGGTACTGGGTGATTTGGGGTGGTGGTACTGGGGTGATTTGGGGTGGTGGTACTGGGGTGATTTGGGGGGTGGTGGTACTGGGGTGATTTGGGGGTGGTGGTACTGGGGTGACTTGGGGGTGGTGGTACTGGGGTGATTTGGGGGTGGTGGTACTGGGGTGATTTGGGGTGGTGGTACTAGGGTGATTTGGGGGGTGGTACTGGGGTTTGAACATAGAGCTCTCTTGGTGTTAGGCAGCACTCTGCTTCCCAGCCCACTAAGACACCTGGATTTTATAGGGAAGGTAAAACTGGAGAAGAAGTATGCAAACCACACATCTTTGCCCCACTCAAGCCAAAGTCACGAGAGAAGACCATAGAGATGACGGAGGATGAAACGTCTACCAACAGTCCTACGACGAAGAAAACCATGGCGCTCACGACGCAGCCCTTGTCAAGCCCTAACTGAAGACAGTAAGCTGGACTGTTGGGAATCACCATCAGGCTGCTTGGGTTCCAATCTTGGCTTTGAAACTCATTTACCTGATGGGACATTCACCTAGTTAATGACTTACTAGATTTTAATTCTATAAAATGTCGGTCATAAATTGTGAGGGTTGAATACATAAATGCATGTTTAGCAGTTAGGTGCCGGGGTGGGAGATGGTGATGTGGGAACAGGAGGGAATAACACATGACTATAATTAGTGTAATTAGACACCATGGGGAAAACTCAAGGGAAAGTCTAAATGCTGTTGGAGGGACAGCTCCATGGACAAAGGCACTTGCCTCCAAGGCTGACGACCTGAGCTCTATCCCCAGGACCCACACAGCGGAGGAGAAGACAACCAGCTGCCTCCTGACTGGAGAAAGCTGCCCTCCAACCTCCACAGTCACACTGGGACACGCATGCTCTACGCCACAATATAAATAAATAAAATGAAGAAAGAAAAAATGCGTTGTTGAGGAGAAACTACAAACCACAGGGAAACCAGAAGCTGGCTCCACACTGAGCATGGCGCTGCTGCAGGCTTTAATCCCTGCACTTGGAGGCAGGGGCAGGGGGATTTCTGTGTGTTCAATGACAGATTTCCATAGCAAGTGACAGACCAGCCAGAGCTACACAGTGTGACCTGTGTCTAAACAGATAAGTGGATAAATATGAACACAGGGGTGACAGCACAATTAATGACTATGACACTGAGACTGTCTTGCGTATGCCCAGCAGGAAAGCATGCTTTTGACATCCACAAAAATTTTGTGAAAATAAATTATTTGCTAGAAAAACCTATAGTCATGAATTATAGAGAGAAGTCAGTTATACAGTTTTATAAGTTTGGTAGTATGTGAAAAGGAAACTGAGGATCTGATTTTAAGAAGCTATTGAATTCAGGCTGGGCAGTGGTGGCAGAACCCAGAACTCAGGAGGCAGAGGCAGGAGCATCTCTGAGTTCCAGGCCAGCCTGCTCTACAGAACGAGTTCCAGGACAGACAAGGCTACATAGAGAAAGCCTGTCTCAAACAACAACAGAAGCTACTGCGTTCAGAGGCCTTTACTCAGCCCCTCCCCTGTGGATTGAACACCGGGCCTCATATATGTCAGGCAAGGCTCTAACCACTGCACTCCACCCCCAGACTGGCCTTCCAAATCAAGTCATGCCTCTAATCCCAGCACAAGGAAGGAGGCTGAGGCAGAAGGATTCTCTCCAGTTGGAGGCCTGGGCTACAGAGACCCTGCCTCACAAGATCAAAACAGAAACAAACACATGAAAGGGAGGGGCACAAAAGGGAGGAGTCTGATATCAGGAAATCTGCCTTGTCATTAAGATGTTAAAGGAAGCAAACCAATCAACTCACTCGGCGGAGGAAAGCGGTTGATGAAGCTCACCTGCGTGCTGGGAGATTGACCCCAGCTGCCAGGGTGGATGTGCAGGTGAAAAGGCAGAGCACGCCCGTGGAGTAGGCCTCTTCCAGAAGCTTCCGTTCATCACTAGTTAGACGCTGTGGTGATAGGCAACTCCGAAGGGGATGGTGCGCTTCAAGACAGGGCACACTTTACCACCGCCCACGTTCCTCAAGTTTTTAATCACTTCACATTTTTCCTTCTCTCTGTGGTTTAGATAATCCCTAGAAAAACAATCCATTAGATGTAAGGGCCTGGCACCCGAGAGATGGCTCAGCAGTTAAGGACACTGACTGTTCTTCCGGAGGACCCGGGTTCAGTTCCCAGCTCACAGCCACTTCTATCTCCAGTTCCAGGGGAGCCAGCACCTTTTTGTGACCTCTGAAGACATCAGGCGCACACACAGTGTGTGTGTGCGTGTGTGTGCGTGTGTGACCCATCCTCATAAAATAAATAAATCTTTAAAAGGAAGAAATACGAGCCCCTGAATTACAGTTAGAAAGTGCTCACCATTTTTCTTTTACTACATCATGTTAACATCCCTTTTAGTTACGTCTTGTTTTTATCAGTATAAGTACACAAAATGTTCTTTGTGTGTATTTTGTATGCATGTGCCTGTGTTCCTATTTGTGCACAGGGGTGTAGTGCTCCAGGGAGCCTCCTGTGTCTCCCCAGTATTGGATTACGGTGTGTGCCACCATGCCTGGCTGTCACAGGGATGACAGGAATCCAAACTTGGGTTCTCTGACTGAGCCATCTCCCCAGACCCATAAGAGGTTCTTTTAATTTTAATTCTTACTCCATTAACTATTAGAAACACTCTCCAAGTCTTTTTTCAGATCACAGAACCCTATGGAAACTTGATTAAAACTAAGGGAAAGTCAACTACTTATATAAACACATCACTTTAGATACAATTTCAGAAACTTTCATGGGCTTCCTGAATTTTTGTTCCTATACCTCCTATGAATCCATGGAATAGAGGCCAGGTTTAGACCCCTGCTCTGGATACTATGATTATTTCCTCTACAATATATGTCTTTATGGGAGATGGTTTGTCTTATTTTAAGGCAGAAATGTTCTGCTCTGAAAATGGAAACATACCATACGGCAAAACAATGTCTAAACAACAACACTGTAGAAACCTCAATAATATCTTAAATTATTTTAAAAAATTGAGTGATTTTGTAAGAAAAATGATTAATTTCCTTACTTTTCTTAGTTTAAAGAATTTAGTGTGTGTGTATGTGAGAGAGAGAGAGAAGGAGGGGGGGAGAGAGAGAGAGGGAGGGAGAGAGAGAGAGAGAAAGAAACAGGTGTCTACAGATGCTGAATCCTCTTGGAGCTGGAATTACAGGCAGCTGTGAGTCTCCTGAAATGGGTGTTGGAAACAAAACTTGGGTCAGGTCCTCTGGGAGAACAGGAAGTGCTCTTAACCCCTGAGCCATTGGCTCTCCAGCCCAATGCACTGAGCTTTTTGTTTGTTTCTAAGTCATTATGTAGCCTGGCTGTCCTGGAACTCACTATGTAGACTAAGATGAACTCCAGCCCACAGAGGTCCCCCCGCCTCTGCCTTCTGAGTGCTGGGATTAAAGGCATGAGCTATCAAGCCTGGCTTTTTTTTTCTCCTTAAATAATCAACACCATCACTGTAAAGGCAGACTGTCAATTACTGAAATTCAACTTCTTCACTGTACCCTAAATATTTTTATCACTGTACTATCCAGTAAATTTAATTCTAATTTAGACAGTTCATGCCAGTAGGGCTGAGAGGGAAGGTAGAGAATGGCAGATTAAAATCAGGTCAACAGTCTATGACTACCGAAATAGCCTCGGGTAAGACAAACGGGGTGTAAGAATTACAAAACCACACACAACAAGCAGGTGCGGGAAACACAGAACTATCAGCACTTACAGCTTCCTTACACTGTCTCTGTGGACACAGCAGAGCTTACATTAAAACAACTCAAACCCCCAAACTAATACGTTTCCAGAATTCATAGGAAAGTGTATCTAGTGCCCACACAAGTTAAGAAAACAAAGACAGTGCTTATCAAAGAGAAAGTTCAGATGCAGACAGTGACCTGGCCTTGGAGAGATGACAGTGGTTACCCCAACCTCGATGTAGGAAAGCCCCCCCTCGCTTCGCGCAGCCCCCCTCGCTGTGTGCAGCCCCCCTCGCTGAGTGCAGCCCCCCTCGCTGCGTGCAGCCCCCCCTCGCTGCGTGCAGCCCCCCTCGCTGAGTGCAGCCCTCCCTCGCTGAGCGCAGCCTGCTGGGGCCCATTCCCAGACATGCAGAATGGTCTAAGATGGGCTGAACCCTGGGTCAGTGCTCAGCCAGACCTTCAAAGCTAAGCCTCTGTGGTGGTCACTCTCCTGTAACTGTGGAATAGTCTATTTTAATGTGAATTTTAGTTAAACTTTCTTTAAGGCCAATCCTCAGAACCTAATAAAACCATAATGCTCTGCTATGAAAATAGTGACCATCAACAGGTAGAGTGTATTATTCCGTCTGTAACTTATGAAAAACAGAACAGATACTTCAAAAAAGATTAACGTACTTGCTTAAAAATTTGCACAACATTTCTGCTACATTTTCACAGTTCTTCTTACTGGGACAAAAAACTAGGCACGAGTAGGTGGGGATAACTTCTGTCACCAAGGCTACCAAGTGATCAGGATCCATCCTTTTCAGGGTATCAGAATACTGCAAAACAAGGAGCCGGGCAGATTGCAACTGTAAAAGCTCATCAATTTTCCTGTGCAACTTTTAAACCTCTCCACATCTCATCATTAAAACAAAAGATGAGAGCACTATAAAACATCAGCTGTTCAATTTTCCTCTTAGGTAATTTGTTAGAGATTTGGTTTGGGGGCACATTTAGTCTAAAAGGAGGATTAAACAATTAAGGATTAAGGAAGTGAAAGCAGTTCATGTTATTAATAACTCTGTTATACGCCCACCTCCACCAGAGCCGAACAAAAGCCCAGAGAGAGACGAGGACTGATGTCTCCAACAGTCTAAGGACCGCACAAGTGACCACCTTTACTATTACTAATCAGATTCCTTAACACTTCCAGAAGTGAAAAAAAAAATAGCAATGAATTATGACAATTTGTAACATTATGCAGGGACACAAAGAACATGAAATAAAAGCACAGTCATTTAAAATCTCCTTAGTTCCTTTTACTTTACTGAAAACTAAGATAAGGATTTAGACTACACCTCACGAAATTCTAAAGCTGTGATAAAATGCTTCCCTTTTAAATGCCCTTCAAGCCAGTCGTAGCCATCAGTGTGCAAACACGACCACAGCTACACACCAACGTGTCACTCACAGACTGCAAACTATTCTGTTGTTGTTGCTGGGGGAGTGACTGATCGACCAGATGTGTCTCCAAATTTTCATGGTTCAGGAGCCAAGAAACATCTTACCGGCTCATTAGTCAGGTGCAAACAACCTAATAAGTACTTCCTCAAAATTCAGCAGTTATTGAATAAAAAGTATTCTAATTCTTAACTACCACAAGAGCTCACTAACAGGGTGTATGCACAATGTGGTATTGTCTTTCAAGCTGGTGAGGGACTGCACACAGTCCTGTCCTACTGGTTTTCACAGTATCGCATACAGCAACTATAAAATACCCAGCTTCATAGACACACGCCTGAGGAAGAAGCCCGGTATGAGCGAATGCTCAAACTAGACCTAGGTGTAGCTCAACGGTCATGTGTGCCTTGTATGTGCAGGAGAGGCCCTGGCTTGATCGCCAGCCCTGCAAACAAAACAAGAGGAAACCAGGTGCACTCAACCGGCAGCTGCCATCCATGACAAATCCAGTCCCTCCCCCTCCCCCCATACACACCCCCCAGACCCATGTGAACCTGCTGCAGTGCCCCGCACACCTGGGCACAAAGCAGGGAGCCGGGACTCAAGGGTTCCAAACCGCCATACCTTATAATTAAGGAGACGCGAGAAGGTCATGCCATCCGCAGCTCTGCTGTCCACCTCATAGATCGTGTCATTTACTTTCAGGTATTCTTTTAGTTCAACCTTGAATTAAAAGGAAATATGTGCGAGTCATATCAAATTTATAGTTTGAAATTTAATAATTTTTTAACAAGGACATCTACACAAAGACCTCAGCTTTTCTAGGATCTGTAGACATGCTTCAACTTAAAAGTTCTGGCTTTGCCTCTTTTTTCCTTTACATAAAAGCGGGAATTAAGACTCTTGAAAAATTACTTTTGAATTAAATAGTACCCATTCCAAAGGAAACCAGATCCTTTTGTATTTGTTGTAAGAAGTTGGAATGAGGGGCTGGAGAGACGGCTCAGGGGTTCAGAGTTCTTGCTGCTCTCCCAGAGTTCAGTTCTCAGCACCCACAACAGCTCACAACCGCCTGTAATTCCTGCTCCAGGGAATCCGATGTCCTTTTCTGGTCTCCACAGGCACCACAAACACAAGGCTGAGTGCTGGGATTAAAGGTGTGTGCCACCACTGCCCAACTCCATCCCCGCCTGCCACCCTTACTTCTAAGGTGAATACATACTAACCAGTACTGTGCAAACTTTGGATACCTACTGGTCTGAACTGACTGGTGTAATATTCGGCTTGAAGGAACTCCTGGAGGTCCTCAACATTGTTTAACGTTGCACTCATGCCAATAATCTGAGTTGTTTCTGAAAAATCAAAATATTAAGAACAATGTGTCATTTATGTCCAAAGGAATTTTAGCAATACTTGGGTGCTATTCTGCCTGAGTGGTCCGGAAACAGAGCAGGGAGATGAGGGTACAAGCAGAGTGTCCTTTATCTGAATGTTTGAACCAGACATGCTTCAGATTTGGGATTTTTGTCAGATTCTGGAATATTTGCTTATACATAAAGAAGAATATTGAAGTGACTTAAGTCTAACCACATTATCCATTTATTTCATATATTCCTTTCACCCAAAGGTAACTTTTTATGCCACTTTTTTTTTCAATAAATCTTTTTTTTAGACTTATTTATTTATTATATGTGTACAGTATCCTGCCTGCATGCCAGAAGAGGGCGCCAGATCTCATTACAAATGGTTGTGAGCCACCATGTGTTGCTGGGAATTGAACTCAGGACCTCTGGAAGAGCAGCCAGTGCCCTTAACCGCTGAACCATCTCTCCAGCCCCCTTTTTATACCTCTTTTAGTGTACCTGCATTTTGACTGCGCCCCATCAAATGAGGTCAATAAAATTTTCCATTTGTTGTGTTATAAGAGCATTCGAAAAGCTTTAGACCACCCTGGAGTTTTGATTTTCAGACCGCTAAACTGTATATTGTCACAGTAGATAATCCAATGCTCACGGAATGAGACCTTTCAGACATCCCAAAAGGACACTTCATAAGACTTGTGAATAAAACAGTGGGCATAGACACTCTATAGTGCATCTGACAGCTGTAGAGGACACAAAGCTCAAAGAGCCCCAAACTCTTTTCAAAACAATACCAGAGTTTGACCATGTAGTGCTGGCTGGCCTGTGGGAGCCCATTCTGGGGTTCCTCGTGGCTTTACCCAGCAGGTCCGAATAGAGGATGATCAGGACCACGGGCCTGAGTGCAGGTGTCTGAGATGGCCTGCACTTGGCTGTGCTGGGGGAGGAGGTCTTTTGCTCCACCCCCTTGGCGTCTCTATAAAAACCCTGGGCCAGAGACAGTCCGGGCCCGTTGGAATAGGTTCCAGGCCCTCTCGAGGCTATCCTTTATTTTCTATCTGTTTATCTCCGCAAGATTCTCCACTATAAATCCTTCTATCTAATATTTCCTGCTGATCGCACTCAAGAAAACTCTGGGAAGCTGTGGGGGTGGTGGGTAAACGCCCCACACATATAGTAATGCTGTATCGTATCTTACAATTGATGACACTGTAGATAGAACTCAAAAGTAGAATGGATATATGACATTCTTTGTGACTGGGCCATGCCTTAATCTCTAGTGTCATTTCCTATTGCTCTTCCCCTCGTGGTGTCCAGGGAGTGCTGGAAATGACCTACATTTCCTGTACTTTACATTTTCTTAACATGCGTATTCAAAAGTTTTTCCCCCCCAGGAGAAAGACCAACTTTTCCCAAAACTTCCCAACTTTAAACTTTGACTTCTTACACCCCCATTTTTGCCTCAGGGAGAAAACACTTTCTCCTGACGCTTGGACTTAGCATTTCAGCTGTCCCCAGGTTAAAAGCTTCCATAGGAAACTTTTTCTTCCCCATAAGCTCAAAGAAGAGCTTTTTTACTACCCGTAAAGCCCTAAGATTTTTTCCCCCAGTTTGCTTTCAAAGCCCCCAAAGTTAGAAAATTGAAGAGTTTTTCTGTCTAGTTGCCTTACTTTTTCCTACACAATCTTACACTTCTAAGTTTTTCCTAAACTATATTACTATCCTATACCTTACTTATTTTTCAGATAGAAATTGAGAAAGGGATAGAAGATAGAAAATTTTGACAGAAGAGAATTTCGCTGCAGCATCGGACATCCTTCCAGTCCGCTTTCCCTTTCTCTCGAGGATAAAACCCCTGCCTCACCAAAAAATATATATAAAAATATATATATTCCATAACACCGGCATGCCTTTCCACTGGCAGGGCTGACTCAGCACTTTCACCAAAAACTCTGTATTAAAACTATTATTTTCCTTTATCTTTAGTCCCTATTACTTTGTCTTAAGTCCCTGGTTCATTTGTCTTTAGTTCCCCCTTTTTTTCTTTAGTCCCTTTTTTTCCTTTAGTCCCTTTTTTTCTTTAGTCCCTTTTTTTCTTTAGTCCCTGTTCACGGCGCCATTCTGTGGGGCATTTACCCACCACCCCCACAGCTTCCCAGAGTTTTCTTGAGTGCGATCAGCAGGAAATATTAGATAGAAGGATTTATAGCGGAGAATCTTGTGGAGATAAACAGATAGAAAATAAAGGATAGCCTCGAGAGGGCCTGGAACCTATTCCAACGGGCCCGGACTGTCTCTGGTCCAGGGTTTTTATAGAGACGCCAAGGGGTGGAGCAAAAGACCTCCTCCCCCAGCACAGCCAAGTGCAGGCCATCTCAGACACCTGCACTCAGGCCCGTGGTCCTGATCATCCTCTATTCAGACCTGCTGGGTAAAGCCACGAGGAACCCCAGAATGGGCTCCCACACTGGCCCAGAACTTTCACAACTTAAAAACTATTCTGGGGGGGGGGCAGAGGTGTTTCTCAGTATTTGAGTACACAATCAGCACAGATACACCAGACTCAATCCCTAGCACCCACCAATAAAAAACTCATGAGATGACATTTATCCATATATAAGAAAAGCATTGCAAATACCACATCGATAAACAGAGATGTTTAGAGTATTTCATGCATATCTAAGGACAACTGGATGTTGCAAAATACTTCCTTAAAGTGACTACTCAAATATACTTTGCAGGTGTGGTGGTGCACACCCTTAATCTCAACACTCAGAAGGCAGAGGCAGGCTCCCTGTGACTTTGAGGCCGCCTGGTCTACACAGTAAGTTCCAGGCCAGCTAGAGCTACATAGTGAGACCTTGTCTTTAAAAACACAAAAACAGAAAAGGTACATACTGTTCTCTTAAGAGGATGGTGCTGAGGGTAATGGGGGCAGCAGGCCTTACCAGTGTTGTGTGAAGCCCAGGGAAGGCATCACACATTTTCAAGGAACCCTCACAACCACCTCACCAGGCTAGCACCATTACAATCTCCATTTTACAGACAGAACTATGGAGGCTGATGATGTGACTGAACATGGAGTTGGAGCAAGTAGTTTGAAAGCAGGTCTGCTCCAAGCACCTTCGTAATTCTCACCCATCTATTCTTTCAACACAAATGTGGAAGCTGACAAGCTAGGGCATGAACCTCAAGTTCCTTGCTCTAGGTTATAGAACCCAGCGACAGAATCAAGTTGTTCTAAGTCAATACTTACTGCTGGTGTAGAGGACTTTGGCCAGGGTCATCTCCAGTATGGCACCACGGCCCCCTTCACCGATCATGTGCAACTGGGGGTAAAGAAGTCAACTTTCATACACTGTTTATATAAAACGGCTTTTTGTACAAAATGAATATGTACTGGATATTACAACTGTAGCACACACTAGGTGCTTGAGGTTAATGAAATTTGGGGCAGCATCCTGACACATTTGGGATTTGGTAAGTACCATTATACAATGTCTCTGTACACCCACATTCACAGTTCAAGAAACATTTGCCAAATTTAAGGTTGTCTGGCATGGAATGTCTCTTGTGTTCTCTGCATATTAATTTAGTTACCGAGAGGATCCAGACCGTAGCTGGGGAAATGAGTGCAGTATGCTAGTAAAATAAACATGATGTTGACCAACCTCATCAACGACAACCAGACCCAGCGTGCTGATCCTTCCGGCTTCGATCAAGGCGTTCACCAGGCTATGCCCTTTCTCAATAGTGGCGATATACAGCGATTTCTTTTCCCTCCTTTTAGTGGGAGGAAATCTTCCTTTGCTTCCAGCATATTCTTCAACAAAGAAACCAAGTTCTATACCAAAACTTGATAAACTGGAAATCTAGAGTCGCAGTTAAATAAACAAAAACACAAATAGGAGATGGCGTTAAAGTTCTCAGAGGGATTCCCTTAATGTAAAATGGTCCCTATTGGTGGGTTCAACCTAGGAACACCTATCTAGGAACCGCTGCAAAAATAAGGTGATGATCTTTACAAAATAAACACAGGTAACTCTTAAATTATTATATGTGCATGGGCGTTCTGTCCATCGGTATCTGTGCTCTATGTGCACGCACTGCCAGAAGCCAAAGGGGGAGATGCATGCCCTGGGACTAGTTACAGACGGTTGTGAGCCACCATGTGGGTGCTGGGAATTAAACCCAGGTCCTCTGCAAGAGTATCCAGGGCTTTTCACCCTCTCTCCAGCCCTGATATGTATAACTTTTAAAGTATATAATGTGAAAATAAATTTTACCTATCTCCTTTTATATATATATATAAAAATCCATCTAATTGACTCATTTATTCTGATAAGGTAATGAGTTAGTTTCTGCTTGAAAAAGCAGGCTAAATATCGATGGAACATTTAAGATATACTTTAAACCACCACTTTAGTAGAAAAACTATATGCAATTACTATTTGAGAGTAACTACGTACCCTGTGCTACTTCTGTAATCCAAACAAATAATGAATCAGTTAACAATTATACATTCCTGCTAGTTTTAGATCTTAAGATGTTCTATTAGAAAGCAGCAGCTGTTTGCATGCACACACCTTTTCTTGGACAATGGCCACATATGGAAGAATCATTAAGACATCTTTCTGTCGGCAGAGCAGTTCTTGTAGCATTAAAATCTCAGCCACGAGGGTTTTCCCACCACTCGTCGGCAAGGAATATATTAAATTTTTTCTTTCTTGCACAGAACTTAATGTTAAACAAGTATGCTGCCAGTCTGTAGAATTTAAAGGAAAACAGCAGAGATTATTTCCCCCTTCAGTATTCTCAGGAGCTTTTGTGAGAAGAAATCGGGGATCTCAGCGTGGCAGTCTTCATGAGGATCACTGTAATTCTTACAGGTGGTAAACGCCCCAATCCTGGATGTGCACAGCCAGGTCTCAGCTCAGCCCTTGTCAGCAGGTGGGCATCTGGCTCACCCTTACAATTGTGACAGATACAGGTGTCGTTCCAGCAGAGCAGACAGCTGCCTGGGGATAAGGGGCCAATATGTACAGAGAAGGGGGGGTCTAAGGACCTGTGTTCATCCTAAAATCGTCCTATGTTCTACAAGATCATTTAGGCTTACCTCCCTCACCTACCTACCCAAGAGCCTCTCAGGCAGAAACTGAGGAAGAAAAGAAAGTACACAAGATGTTGCACTAGCTAGAAAAACTTTCAATTAGCTCTCTTATGAACTTGATCTTTGAATGGTCCAAATACCATTTTAAATAAGGACTATTTAAATCATAAAAGGCTTCAGTTACTAACGGGTACAACCAGGGTCTTCCCACCCCCAATTTAGTAAGAAATAATTGATGAAAGCAGAACATTACATGAAAACTAGTGCTCTGAAGAATTTAGAGGTTGAGGATGCAGTTCAGTTGGTAGAGTGCTCACCTAGCATGTATGAAGCCTAGGGTGATCCCCAGCACCCATAAAAGGGGTCTGGTGGCTCATGCCTGTAATCCTAGCACCTGAGCAGTGGAGACAGGAAGATCAGAAGTTCAAGTTTATCCTCAACTACACAGCTAGCCTGTATTCCATGAGGCCCTGGATAAAATGATAATAATGGAAGTAAGTAATTTGAAAATGTACATCAACAATCTTCAAAATGCATACTAGTAATTTTTGTGAGTGGATGTTTAGCCTGCACACACACACACACACACACACACACACACACACACACACACACATACACCCTGGTGCTAGGACTTGGACCTGGGTCCCCTGGAAGAGCAGTCAGTGAGTGTTCTTTACTATTGAACCATCTTTTTATCATTAGAGGAACAGGCAAACAAAGTAATAATAAATAAATATATAATAAATAAATAAGAAGCTCAACTGTAATCTACAGGATGGGCCAAACAGGAAGGAAAAAAAATCCCAGTCATAAAACCCAGAGAGCACAGAGAGAAGTCGCCACTGGACAGAGTGTGAGAAAAGTGACACAGCATCACAAAACGTAAGACCGCACGTTGACTTCATCAGCACTCTTCCAGGATTCTCCACCGACCCAGTAAGAGGGTGTGAACAGTCTGCACTGGATGTTCATTGCATCACTGTCTAACAAGTACTATGGCATGGGGTGGGGTAAGCTAAATGAGTTATTCCAAGTACGTCATTCACAGCTTAAACATAGGAACTAGGCCCGCGAGATGGCTCAGTGGGCAAAGCCGTTTGTTGCCAAGCCTGAGAGCCCGAGTTTGATCCCAAGGACCCCCACAATGAAAGGAGAGGACCAAATCCCACAAGCCGTCCTCTGACCTCCAGACGCATGCCACGGCACACGTGTCTACATCAACACACATCCAAGTATACAAAACACACAAGTGGAAAAAATTAAAAACTATTTACACACCTGATATACGGTTTAAGAAAAACCCATCCCAAACTTAATTTAAAGGGCTTGAATGCATTGTTTTACGAATTAAAGTGAAGCTGAGGGCGGTGGTACACATCTCTAACCCCTGGGAGGCAGGGCAGGCAGGCTACAGTGGATTCGAGGTCAGCCTGGTCAAAACAGAGCTCCAAGACAGCCAGGGCTACACAGTGAGGCCTCACCTCAAGGCATTACAACAGTTATGACCGAATAACAGATACAAACAACCTTATTGTTTAGTGATTCTCAAGTACTTATAATGACTTTTTTTCTTTAAAAATATTTAGAAAATATTAAGCTGACGGGTTTGGCTTAGTAGCAGAGGGAGTGCTTAATGTGTAAGGCCTTAGGTTTGATCTCCAGGTCATAAATAAACCAAAATATTTAAAATGTACATAATGTACCTCAGATTGGTATCACCCAACAGTTATCAAACTACAGAAGTTTATACACAAACTTAACTATATTCATTTTACACACACACACCATACATGATGTGCACACTTGCACTCACACACAGTGATTTACTGAGGCTTTTAGACATTACCAACATAATGTCATTACAAATAATTTATCGTGTATTTGGCAAAGAATCTAACTACACGGTAAAACCATTGTTTTGCAGTATCCTGTTTTTTTGATAGATAAGGCACTGTTTAAGGAACAAGGCCAGTTAAAGAGGCCGAGAAAGCAGGAGTTGGGAATTCTCTAAAGCCCAATGTACCAGGGAAAAGCTAGTTACATAAGACACTGAGTCCAAGTCTCACCTATGCGCTGTGCTACATCCCATACGTCCAGTACTTGGGAGGCAGATGCGGGAGGATCATGAGTTTGAGGCAAGGCTGTGCTACCTGAGATTCTGTCTCAAAACATGAAGGCTGGGAATGTAGTTCAGAGGCAGAGAATTTGTCTATCACGTTCAATGTCATGGGTTCAGTCTCTAATACCACAAAATGCCTACACAGCTCAAAAGCAAAACAAAAAAAGCAGGGCCCGAGAAGCCTGCCCTCAGGGGAGTCACTTGGCAGCAGTTCAGACTGAGCAAAGTAGCCAGCAGAAGGGCAGAGGCAAGAAAGTTAACGTGTATCTTAGGAGTTGGGTTTTTGCTGAGACGGTCCTCGTACGGCCCAGGCTGGCCTTGAACTTGCTGTGTAGCTGGGAACGACCTGATCTCCTAACCTCCCCCTCTTGAGGGGAGGGCTGCAGGGGTGAGTGCACACTACACCCAGCACTGTTAGCTCGTGAGCCATGGTTCTCACAACTTACAATTTCTTGGGCTCTTCTGTTTTATGTGTATGCGTGCATGTCTAGGCCCAGAGAGGTTTGAAGAGGGCCTCAGATCCCCTGAAGTTAGAGACAGCTGTAAGCCACCATGTGGTGCTGGGAACCAGATCCCAGTCCTGAGGGAATCAAGCACTCTTAGCTAGGAGCCCTCCACAATGGCTGATTCTTATGGTCTGATGTCAGACTTTATTTTCCCGTCATTCTACTTCCCCAACCTGATTGTCTTCTGAGTTGACAATCCATGTTTCAAAAGTTCATTCGTTCTCCAGAAATATTTACAAAGTGATGCTGGATGGACTGACCTCCTATATGGTTCCTGCTGTCCCTGTCTAAAATGGTATATCTGAAATATATGCAAGGATCCAGGACTTTTGAAAAACACTGCATAATTACTATTACTGCAGTCTTTTTGCACTTAAATCTTAGCTGTCCTTAAATGTGTTTAACTTTAACTGCTAGTACTGATTTCTTTCACTTAAGATTCTGAGCAGTCAAAGGAATTTAAACAACTAAATTGTTAGAGAATTCAGATGCAGCCAATACCAAGGAAACAATAAAAGAACTAATCAGAGAAGAAAACAGTGAGAGGCCAAGCATGAAGGAATGAAAACTCAGCGGTGTGGTCAAGAGCAGAACATGAGGTCACTCTGGAAGCATGTCTGGGCTTGGATTCCTTAGGTAACTTAAATGAGGGCACGAAGGGAGGGGACTGAAGACCACTTAGGCAGGGGACACAGCCAGGACATCTGGCTTGAGGAGGACCAGACAGAAGGAAGGAAAGAAGTCCATGATAGGGATGCAGGGTGAACACAACTGATCTACGGTCATTCCAGAAAGAAACAGAACCAGGGATCCACCTGCTTCCACCGATTCCAATTAATGTTCTAGTATTATTTAAATTACAAATTTGGCTTCCATTTTATAAAAAATATTACCATATAGTTTTTTGATTCCTTTCAACTGAGCATAAAGGTCTCTCACTTTGCTCGGGAGAGAATAAAAAGGACCGAGATCATCAGACGGTGACTCGATTGCTTTTCTGGCAACACTGATTTCCTCAGACAGGAGAGTCTCTCTGAGTTGCTTACTCCTAGAAAACACTGGGGTCTGGGCGGTGGCATTCCCAGTCATAGCACTTTTTAGGTGGTCCGTAATGCTCTTCCTCCTGTTGGTCTCCGCAGAAGCTCTGACTTTGGAGAAGTCATCAGTTTGCTGCTGCGGTTGCTCTTTCCGGCTACAGGCTGGTTCTTCATTTGATGATTTATGTGAGTTCCCGCCTCTTTCCTTAGTACACTGACCACCCAAATCATTTGAAGAGTTCTGCATACTTTCAAAGTATAAAATCTGAGAAGAAGGCACATCAAATAAAAGCTCATTTTCAGGTTCAGATCCAGCAGGGACATCTGGATCACTCTGGTTCGTTATACACTTATTATTCTCAGAGTCGGAAACGCCAAGTTTGTTTTTGATGCCGTCTGAACAAACATCTTGGGTAGCAGAGTCGGTAGCAAGTGTCCTGTGTTCAGGCGGCTGCATACACTTCTGCTCTAGGTCATCAACTTGGGCTAAAAAGGAATTTTCTGCAAAGCTATCATAGTCACTGAACATGTCCTCTTCGCTGTCGTTTTCCTGAAACAAAAACACATAAATGAATTCCATCTTCATCAAGAATAAAAAATGTCCCAGCAAAGGACTATACCAACCATATCACTATATGCAAATTGTCCTCTGAATGAATACATATTATCATCACCAGATAAAAGAAACAAGCCCAGAGAGTTGAACTGACCTGCCTAAATAGTGCTGCTGGATTATGGGGTATCAGGATGCTTTAATTTTTTTTTTTTTTAGCTAGGACAGGATCTCATATAACAGAGGTATGACGCCTTGAACCTCCCGCCTCTTTCTCCTGCGTGTATCACCATACCTGGTTTTGTGAGGTGCTGGGAATCAAGCACAGGGCTTTGTGCATGCCAGGTAAACATTCTACCAACTCAGCTACATCCCCAGCTCAGCCCAAGGGGTGATATTGGAATTCTTTATTATTTATTTAGGTGCTGAAGTGTGAGCCCAAACCCCCAACATTTGGTATTTTAATTTTTAAAAAAATTTTATACGCTTTGCTGGCATGCATGTCTGTGTGAGTGTTGGGTCCCCTGGAACTGGAGTTATAGTCAGCTGTGAGCTACCATGTGGGTGCTGGGAATTGAACCCAGGTCCTCTGGAAGAGCAGCCAGTGCTCTTAAACACTGAGCCATCTCTCAGCCCCAGAGATTTTAATTCTTAAACCTGTGCTAAAGCATTAAGGAACGAAAGAATGGTAGCCGCCTATCAGGTTGTGAGTTCACAGATGCTTCTAATAACTGTGCTAATTCCTACCCAGGCACTAACCTAGAGGCTGGCCTGTTACAACATCATGGTCGTACCACTAGACACTACAAGCAAATTCTGTCCTGAACTTGGACTTGAGACAAGAGTGTGCACACTCGTGGGGTGGCTTACTGAACAGAAAAGATGTAAACTGGGAGGTAATAATTATTTATTAGAGTTACAGCTTGAGCTTCTCAGCTTCCCCAGGGCCCGGTTACTGTGGTAAATTCTCGATAATATGGCTAGTTTAATAAAGTAACCAGCACGTCACAGGTCACCAGTAAAAAGTTTTATTAGTAAAGTAGAAACGAGTCACTTTGAAGGCTGGCCTTCTGTCTGTCAAATCAGTTAACTGCGCCGCGAACACTTTTTATGCGAGGGATGGTGTGTGTGAAGGCTCAAGGCGGTGGTGTCTCCCAAGTGTGTGTGTGTGTGTGTGTGTGTGTGTGAGAGAGAGAGAGAGAAGGCTCAAGGCGGTGTCTCCCAAGTGTGTGTGTGTGTATGTGTATTGTGTGTGTGAAGGCTCAAGGCGGTGTCTCCCGTGTGTGTGTGTGTTTGTGAAGGCTCAAGGAGGTGTCTCCCAAGTGTGTGTGTGTGTGTGTGTGTGTGTGTGTGAAGGCTCAAGGCGGTGTCTCCCATGTGTGGTGAGCAAGGATAACCAAGATGAGAAGAGCCCACGAAGGTTACTCATCTAACCGGGTGCACCTGGGGCGTTTCAACCCCCCGCAGCTGTGCCCGGTGCAGGGGACGCGGGTCGGCACGGCAGCCCTCGGTGATGACGGGACCGGGATCTGCGGGGCATCCGCGGGACTGTACCTGGGCGGGCTCCGGGCTCCCGGTTTTCCGCCGGCGGCTCCCGGCCGCCGCTTCGTCCTCCGGGTCCCCGGCGGGCTGGAGCTCGGCCGCGGCGGGGGCGGCACGCAGGCTCTCTAGGCTGCCGCGGCTCCTCTTGCGGACGGACACCCGCCGGCGGATGCGGGGCCCGCCGTCCTCCATGGCTGGGGCGGGGGGCCGGGCCGCCCGAGGCCCAGACTCAAGCCACCGCCGCTGCGGTGCTCCAGGTGCCCCGGCATCGGCGCTGCATCTCTGCGCGCCACAGGCTGTGTGTCACGTGACTTCCGGCCCGGGGGACAGAACGGTGCCGTGCGGAGGCTTTGAAATCCTGTCCGCGTTCGCACCCGGAACCTTTGCTTCGAATCCCCGGGCCCACGGGGGAAGAGTACAGGAAAGGACCAGTCGGGGCGATTAGGGAACGGGAAAGGAAGAGGAGGGGCGGAGGACCATGGCCGCTGTGGTTGCGGTGTGCAGCGGCGTAGGGAGGAAGAACTGGATAACCGCGGCAGTCGGCCTCGCGGATCGCGGAACTCACGCAGGTAAAGTCCCCGGCAGAGCCCTCCAGCCGCAGTCTGCCTCCGATTGTCGATGGCGGCTTTGCTGTTAGCAAAAGCACTATTTCTCCACGACTAGGTTTAAGATGGGTGGGAAGCTCGAATCGCCTTAGACTGGTTTCTCAGAGCCGAAGAGGACTTTGAGGTGTAGTCAACTCTTTACTTTTAATTTTCGTTTCTATGCTTCTCTGTCAACGACCTGAATCTTTTTCTTGTTTTCCCCTTTGGGACGTCAGTGCCTTTTTGTTACTTCTGTACACATTTGCATTACAAGCTGGTAACTGTAGAAAGGGGGAAGGTTTTATAGGAGATATGCCCTTTAATCGAAAGCCTTAGGAATCACTTGTTTTAAGTCCCATTGCGCCCCCAAACCTAACAGGACGTTAACCAATCACTGCCTAAGAAGAATATGAAACCTTTATTTTATAGTATACGGGTTTTTTGTTTGTTTGTTTTTGAGACAGGATCTCACTGTTATGTAGCTCTGACTGTCCTAGGGTGGCCTTGAACTCAGAGATCCACCTTCCTATATAGGCCTACCAATTGCTGGGATTAAATGTGTGCACCCCGTGTCCACACTATGTCGTGCCTTTTGAGCCTTGTAGCCTCTTTTTAAGACATTAAGTCTTTGTTAGATATTAAGTGAATGAAAATAATCGGGTCATTGCCATTTCTATTTAATGACAGCGCTGTGGAGAAGAGGCTGTTCACAGTATCAACAGGTAGCCAGCAGTGAGGACCTGGTAAGATTTCTTATTTTTTAAAGAAAACGTTTAATTATTTGTGTGTACATTGAGGTGGGGGGAACTGTGGGAGACAGAGAGGACAGTAGATCCCCTGGAGCTGGAATTAGAGGTGGTTGTGAGCCACTGGATGTGGGTGCTGGGATCCTAGCTCCGGTCCTCAGTAAGAGCAATTGCTTTTAACCACAGACACCCATCCAGCCCTAGATTTTTGCCCCTTATATTACTAAGCCATTTCCAAATTCGGCCTAGTTTTTTCATATTTTAGCTAGTTGGAATTCAATTATAGGACAAAACAAAATAATGTTTGAGTTTGGAAAGTATGACTTACTGACTATATCACTTGGGTTTTGAAGGGAATTCCTAGATTCAGGCTTCTGTAATACCATATTTTTCTTCCTAGATATTAAAGGATATATGACTTGAGAATTTCTAAAGATAGCTTGGGTAGATAGAATAATTATAGATAATGGAATTTGGGGATGGCACTACCTTTAATTTATCAGTTTTGAAAGACTACCTTGATAAGAGACAAATTAAAGTTGTTTTGTTCTCTTTGGGACAAGGTTCTCTTTTGGACAAGGGCAGCCCTGGCTGTCCTGGAACTAGCTCTGTAGATCAGGTTGGTCTTGAACTCACAGAACTGCTTCTGCCTCCTACCAAACTAGTTTTACTTTAGGACATTAATCAGCTGCTTCTAAACTGTAGGTATATTTTTTATGGGTTTAAAGTATAAACATGGATGTAGGTGCCTAATGACACCATACAAGTACTAGAGTTAGCTAGAGTTGAGAAGAAATATAGCTTATATCTCAGCTGACTATAAATTGGATTAAGAAAATTCAAGGCAAGCTAGACATGGTGGTACACACATATTGTAATAGTACTTAGGATGCTGAAGCAGGAGGGTCTTTGAGTTCAAGGCCACCTTGGGCTACAACAATAAAAACAATCATTTTTTGGCTTTTTGGCTAAAACCAAATGTTTAAAAAAAAAAAGCAAGAAAACAAAGAAATCTTAAGGACTCTTAAATACCAAGGGATTTGTCCAAACAAATGTGTATCTATCTTAGTCATCTAATTCATACATCACACTTAAAAAGAATAAAGGACATTTACTCTTCTTTTTTAGTTCATGAATCCCACTGTGACTAATGAAAATTATGTGTCTTTTCCACATACTCCTTTGTCACAGTTAAGGAAGATTATAGATTTCAAAGCCATTTCTGAATGAAGACCCTGTGCCAGGCTGTGGCGGTACAGCCTGGAATTTCAGCATCTGGAAAGCTGATGCAGAAGGGTGGGTAGTCTGAGACTACCATGTGCTGCATCACAAGCTGTAGGACAGCTGAGGCCACATAGTGAGAACCTATTTGAAGAGACAAACCCTCCCCTAAAAAACAAACAAACAACTAAAAACCATGGGACAGGAACATAGAAAAGGGACTGTGAGGAGGAAAGAAGAGTTGGAAAGGGCAGGGCACAAAGAGGGTCATGGAATACACGTGTTGTTTTAGTCCTATTTTAAAAGCAGAAAAGGATATTATTGGGAATGAAGAAGGGGCCAGCAAGAGGGGGGAGGCAGGTTGAGTGAGAGCTGTAGAAGGGTAAGTAAGAACAAAGTAGAATCACACGCACGAAGGCAAGCATGCATGCGTGCATATATACAGAAATGTAATCTCACATAATGAATACTGTTTCTTTATATGCTAACCAAGAACTTTAAAAAAGTTTTAAATGTCTCTATACTGGCAACAAGTATGCTTATAGTAAGAGGGAGGCACTGTTATCAAAAATAGCAAGGATAGAAATGCTAAATGGGCCCACACGGACTCATGTGGCAGTCTATTAAGGTGATATTAATGAACCTTTCATTGCAGGAAGCCATGGAACATTACCTATTTATAAAATGTTATAGTGAGAAAACACAGGACAGAAAATTTGGGGATGAGTAAAGTTAGCAGTTATCCTAACTTAGGAATTGCATGTTATCTGTTGTGCTGTACCTTTTTCTTAAAGTTAAACTGAATTAATTTTAAGGGCTGGAGAGATATCTTAGTGTGTAAGAGCATTTACTACTCCTAAAAGACTCAAGTTCAGTTGCCCCACACACATTGGACAGCTAACAACTGTCTGTAACTCCAGCTCTAGGGGATCCATTGCCCTTTTCAGGACTGTGTGGGCTCTCTCTCTCTCTCTCTCTCTCTCTCTCTCTCTCTCTCTCTCTCTCTCTCTCTCTCTGACTGAGTGGGCTCTCTCTCTCTCTCTCTCTCTCTCTCTCTCTCTCTCTCTCTCACACACACACACACACACACACACACACACACACACACTTAATATATAAATCTGAAAGACAATGAGAAAATTATATGTATACCAAGGAATTATCTTGAAATACAATTTTTTAATTGAATGAATTTTAAATAAACTAAGATACTTTGGTCATCTGCAATCTGAACACAGCATCTGAGCAAAGAATCCCTTTATCAATGTGCTTACCTTGGAAGTCCTTTCTGTAGAAATGATTTTTCATCACAGAATGTTTCATGAGGTAATCCCTCTGTAGCCAGACTGACACAAAATAAAGTACTTGTGTAAAAAAGTATAGCTATAGCGTTAACTTTTATGACTTAACATGTCTTAACATGTTTAACAGTCTTAACATGTTTTCATCATGAGGCTTCTTTTATCCTAGCCAATCCCGATGGAAAACCCCTATAAGGAGCCCCTTAAGAAGTGTATTTTGTGCGAGAAGCGAGTAGATTATAAGAATGTACAGGTGAGCGTTGGTTTGTCTCTGTGAACTTGACTAAGATTCTCTTCTTTTTTGTTCATCTGCTCAGAGGATCATGTCACTCCTCGGGCTTTATGTAGGACAGATTCATCAACTTGATGATATCCGATCTGGCTATAACTTCCTGTGTTATCTCTATTCAGTTCAGAGCCCCTTGCTCCCGCAGTCATATTATTGGCTAAGTATTTCTCCTCTTTATTTTTGCACAGTAGTTCACTGTACATTAATAGACAGAAGTGCTTTGGGGAAAGTTCCTCTTGTGAAGTTGACCTTTGCAGTTCACTGTCATATGCTATCACTTTAAATACTGTTCCTCCGTAAGCTTTCAGCAAATTAGAAAGTGCATGATATTAGAGTTAAGTATTTTCACAGTAGTATCAAGCAATAGCTACCTTTGAAGGAGAAAAATCAAGAGATTATAAAAAACTACAGTGCAGCAGATGATTGTGCGAAGAGCCAAGGACAGCACCTAGTATCTAGAAAGTGTTATTAAAGTGTTCAATAAAAATAAGTTAAAGTAAAGGCCCTAGTCTGTGTGTTTCCAAAGAGCTCATTCGATAGCCTGCCGTGACGGCCAAGTATCCAGTGACTGGCTGTAAGCAGCTGTGTTTTAGGTGCCTGTGGGAGTCAGTAGCCCTGGCACCTAGCAGATAGGCTGACTCATGTTACTTAGTCTTGTCAAGGTTTTGATACACTAGATGTTAACTTTTAAAGGGTGCTTTTTGCTACAAGGTATTTTATCTCATGTTATTAACTTTATCTGAAACATATTAAATATTTACATAACTTGAAGGTCGTTTCTAAAAAATTTTTAATTTACCCATTCAGGGTTGAATAACAAATATACTAATATTATTTTTTCCCTTCCAAATATAACCCCCAAACAGCTTTTGTCCCAGTTTATCTCTCCATTTACCGGATGCATTTACGGAAGGCACATAACAGGTACTTTTTTAAATCTTAGAAATATAAATGTAGGTAAGAATCACACTGATCGCTTCTGTTATTTCAGGAGACCGGCAGGTTTTCAAATCATGCTGTGTCACTATGAAGTCCCTGCCACAGGGACTGGAGTGAGGTCCTTAAGGGAAGGAGTTACCTTCAGTACAAGGGGCAATTGGCTTCTGTACTCACACTTAACTTCAGGGTGACAACATACAGGAATTTGGACTTAAGGAAAACTGTATCTTGGGTTTAGACAGGTGGCCCAGCAGTTAAGAATGCATACTGCTCTTGCAAAGGACTGGAGTTCAGTTCCCAGCACCCACCTCAGGTGGCTCAGAATCGTCTCTAACTCCAGCCCCAGGGAAGACAGCGTGGCCGGCTTCTGCAGGCACCTGCACTCGTATGCACATACACCACCTCCGTTAAAGACAGTAAAACTAAATATTTTAAAATTGCTGTTCTTAGACTAAAACCTAGCGTCAGCAGCTGGTGGCTCTATCCAAACTGTCATTTGCTTTTTTGTTTACATAGGGCCACATGGTTGTCATTGAGTTACAGTAACAGAATCGAGTGTCTGAGAGACCAAATGACCCACAGAAGATTTTTTACTTCCTTCACAGAAAAAACTTACCAGTATTCAACTTAGAAAACTGCTAATGTAGTTTAATTAATAAATGTAGTATTAGCATTTCTGATGTGTAAGAAAGCACCTCTTCTGTTTTCACAGGTCTCTGTGGAAAGAAACAGAAAGAAATAACAAAAGCCATTAAGCGAGCTCAGAAAATGGGTAAGTCCGCCTGTACAAATGAATGGAACTAGTTAAGATTTTGCTCATTGTCTTTGTGAAAAACTTTAATTATCTCTTTACAGGGTTTATGCCAGTTACATACAAGGATCCTGCATATCTCAAAGACCCTAAAGTTTGTAACATCAGATACCGGGAGTAAATTGTGTAAAGTTACTGCCAATAAACCTGGAAGTGGCTACATCAGCACTGATTCAAACTAATTTGAGTAGAAATGTCTTTCAGTGGATTAGGAGGGATCGACCCCTCCACACCAGTGAGTGTTCTCTGGACACACTGCTTAAGATGGTGATGTTACATTATACACTTTGATAAAAGTGGTACCTCATGGTTGTCACGGCTTTTGATTATGGAAGAGGAGGGCTTCTATTAGAATTCCACCCTAGCCCAGATTCTGTTCTTGCAGATGGGATGGTTTTAGGGGAATGGTTATAGAAAGGTAGTGTTTGAATGCCATGAACTGGCTGTGGAGTTCGACCTGCTTGGAGTCATTTTGTGGTTTTGGTGAGCATGTATGCGCAGGGGGTTGTGGAGGCTAGAAGTTGTTATCAGGCTTCTTTTTCAATGTATCTCCACCTTTTTATATAAAAAATTATTCAGATTTGTGTGTGCCTGCCACGAGGGCAGATGTGGAGGTCAGAGGTCATTGTCCAGGCGTTGGCTCTCTCCTTCCAACCATGTGTTCTGGTGACAGAACCCAGGTCTCCAGGCTTAGCACAAGTATCTCAACCTATCAAGCCCTCGTGCTGGCCTATTCACCTCATGTCTTGAGACGAGGTCTCACCGAATCTGGAGTTCACTTGGGCTGGCCATCACTGAGGCTGACCAATCTGACTCACAAGCCCCAGGGAGCCTCTTGCCTCTGCATCCTCAGGGCTGGGACTACACATGCACACCACTGTGCCAGTCAAACAAAACAGCACTTGGCCCTTCGGTCAGTCCTCTCCTTTAACCAGTTTTCAGGTTGTCAGGCTTGTGCGGCAGTTTTACACCGAGCCTTACTCCCTTCCCCACCCCACCCCCCACCCCCTGGCCTTTTATCTTTTTTTTTTTTTTTTTTTTTTTTTTTTTGGTTTTTCAAGACAGGGTTTCTCTGTGTAGCTTTTTTTTTTTTTTTTTTTGGTTTTTCGAGACAGGGTTTCTCTGTGTAGCTTTGCGCCTTTCCTGGAGCTCACTTGGTAGCCCAGGCTGGCCTCGAACTCACAGAGATCCGCCTGGCTCTGCCTCCCGAGTGCTGGGATTAAAGGCGTGCGCCACCAACGCCCGGCTTCTGTGTAGCTTTTGCGCCTTTCCTGGAACTCACTTGGTAGCCCAAGCTGGCCTCGAACTCACAGAGATCCGCCTGGCTCTGCCTCCCGAGTGCTGGGATTAAAGGCGTGCGCCACCAACGCCCGGCTCTGGCCTTTTATCTTAATGTTGTTGCTGGGGTTCCAGACACAAGTCCTCATGCTTACTTGGCACTTTGCTGGCCTGGGACACCTCCTGGGCTCCTGGGGTCGTTTTCTAGCTAGTAGATCCCTGATGTTGAGGGTTCTCTTTGCAGAGTTTACACTGGGATTGATTGATACTGGACCAGTCCCTGTAAGACAAACTATTCCTGGACCAGTGTGTCCTTAAACAGATAGTGTTCCTTACAGGAAGGGATGGCACATAGACAATCGGCTTTCAGTCATCTGTGATGGGAGAAGGATCTATCGACAACTATGACTCTTCTTTCCCTGCCGTGAACAGCACCCATTACTTCATCACCAGTGAAACACCCCAGCTGTTTGTATAGATCATCCCCTGGGTAATAGGTGGCTTCCAGAACTGCCAGTGCATAACAACACCCAAGTTGAAGTGCCACTGCTAGATATGATTATGTCTTAAGTAGTTTCTCTAGGAAGCCACAGTGGAAGAACAAGGGGGAAGTGTACGCTCAGTGTTAACGTCCAGAGTGAAGTGTGAAGGTACCATGTGTGCATGTCATGAAATAGGTGGGAAACAATGCATCTGCAAGTTTCCAATCCCTGGGCTCCTGCCGTCTGTCTGGGGAGGGAACCACACATGGATGCACGCTGTTAAGTCCACCTTAACGTACTGTCAGCATTTTAAATAAACAAGAGCTGTTCTTTTTTTAACTTAAGAGATTTAATTCGTTTGGTTTTTTAAGACAAGGTTTCTCTGTAGCCCTGGCTGTCCCAGGCTGGAGATTGGCCTGCCTCTGCCTCCTGAGTGCTGGGATTAAAGGTGTGTGTCACCACTTGTGTGGCAGGGCAGATTTATTTTTATTTATGTTTATTTCGCTGTGTGTGTGCTGTGTGTGAAAGACAGAGAGAAAGCCAAAGAGCTCAATGACTCCCCTAGAGCAGGACCCAAGGCCTGTGAAGGAACCACAATCTACAGGTGGTTGTGAGCTGTCTAGTGTGGGTGCTGGAACCAAACTCCCGTCCTCTGGAGTGCTTCAAGCACTCAAATACTGGGCTCTCTCTTCAGTAAGAATCTTAATGAAGTAGAGAAAAATGAGACTTTACAGGCTTTAGATTTATTACATTTATTTATGGGGGTTTATGTCTGTGGCACAGTATCAGAGGCACTTGTGGAAACGGTTCTTTCCTTCCATGGTGGGAGTCCCAGGAATCCACTCAGGTTGCCAGTCTTGTCTGCAGATGCCTGTGCCAGCTGAGCCAACTCCCAGGCCCAATTTCATGAACTTATGTGCTTTTTTTCTGTGTTGTGAAACAAGGCCAGTTTCTCTTTTCCAATGTGAAGAGTGTTCTAGTTAAAAGAATGCATCTAGTTAAGTCTTTCCCTTGATAACTTGGAGGAAGCAAAAGATTGTGGCTTTGAGATAAAAGCATCTTAGCTGGGTGTGGTGGCATGGATCTTTAATCCCAGTGCTTGGAGGCAGAGGCAGCAGATACTTGTGAGTTTGGGGACAGCCACAACTACAGAGAGACCCTGTCTCAAAACAAACAACAAAAACCAAGCCAAAACCATCTGGACTGACTGTACTCAGTGGTAGAGAAGTTGCCTACCATTCACATGGCCCTGGATTCCATTCCTGTACCACAAATATAAATAAGGCAAACAATCTCCATTTCTAAAACGTACTTCAGATGTGGATGGACAGAGGCTAAGACACTAGACAGGGGTTATGAGATAGGAGAGAAAGAATCTACAGGGGCAAGGAAGACAACAGAACACAGATATAAAAGGAAGCAGGACCACTGTAGCAGAGGGCACAGAGAGAGGAGGCTAGGCAGTGAGGAGGAGGCTGCACCTGAGCTGAACCTGTGCACATTTACACAGCATTTATTTACAAAGTATTAGATACAAATAGGAATTTCTAAGATACTTTATAAAACATTAACTTACATATTATAAACAGTTGAACAGTAAAAATACCTTATTCACACATTATGGACAGCTGAATACAGTAAAACATGGACTTTATGCATTACTCCAGTAGGCAGACAGTAAAAATAGTAGAAAAAAGTGGTCTGAACCTCATCAAGTCAAAACTATCATCTAACAAGAATCAAAACGTGGGAGAGCGAGGATATTCTCCATCCTCCTCCGTGCTCCCCATCTCTGTGTCCAGATCCAGGCTGCTTGAGGACGTTCTGTTTGGGTGACTGCTTCGGGAGTCTGTCCCAGGTCTGCTCTCTGTCTCCAGCAGTCGCGTTTTCTTTACAGGCCATGGGTCCTGCGTGTCTAGAGCTTTACGCTTAGTCATCTGAGTTGCACGGGTTGGACTAGTGTCAGGGCTGTGAACATACTCCACCATTAAGGTCAGCTTAGCCACATCAAGATGGTGGTTCGTGTTACATCCACTTTGAGAAATATGTCTATTTTTCAAAGAAATAACACAAGAATGAAGAACTTCAGACTCTGGGAAAAAGGTTCGTAAAGCTTGACAAAGAAGAATGTTCTCCTGGGGGTTGTTTTGGACATTCTTCTCTCCTAGGGAAAACAAGAAAGAGCTTAACATGTGCTTGTTTCACAATCTTTTATAATTAGCTGCGTCAATAAAGTAAAAATGATTCCAAAAGATGGCTCATTCAGAATAAGAATGACATAACGCTAAATTCCTGTTTATGTGCAACGCTATTCTATGAAAAATCAGTCTGCCTTTTCCTCCGACACAGCACACCCACTATGGTAGCACAGTGTAATCATCACTACTTGTGCCCAGCGCATGGGTTGGTGGGTCAGGACGCTGGCTCGTGTGGCTGTGAAGGCAGCATCTGCAGTGTCCGTTCGCTGCTTACCCGCTGCTTTAATCTGCGCTTGCTGTTCTTTTCTAACTTCTTTTAGTCGGTTTACATCCATCATTAGTTTCTCCACTTCTCGTTCACTTTGTTCAACTTTTTGGCATATACTCTGCAGAATAAAATAAGGGCACAGATAAAACATTCCAGGTTTGTGCTAATGAGGACTTACAAAATAAGATTCTCAGACTGTAAAATACCATTAACCTTTTATGTAAACCACATTAATAACAAGCATTTGATGCTGCTAAGGATAGAGCTCAGTGTACAGCACTTACCTAGAATGTGTGTAGCCCAGGTTCAAGTCCCAGCATGTGCCCCACCTCCAACAGAACTATGATTTTGACATTTGGGATGTGGAAATAGGATTAGCAATTAACAGTTATCCTTAGCTATAGGGAGTTCAAGGTTAGCCTGGGCTGTATAAGAGCCTGTGTCTTTTTTTTTTTTTTTTTAAAGATTTATTTATTTATTATGTATACAGTGTTCTGCCTGCATGTATCCCTGCAGGCCAGTAGAGGGCCCAGATCTCATTACAGATGGTTGTGAGCCACCATGTGGTTGCTGGGAATTGAGCCTGTATCATTATACGCCCCCACCCCCCCAAAAAAACACACTAAATTAAGTAAAAAGCGACTCGACTATGTTTTTGTTTTAGGGAAATCACAGAAGACTACAATTTCTGTGAGAGAAGCTGTATCTGAAAAGCAAACTGATGCTATGTATCTCAATTTTAAAATGAGTAATTTCATTTTGGAAATATACCTAACAAAAGCTTATATAGGATAATGATGTTTCTTACTGTTAAATCAAACATCAATTTCAAAATAAAGGTCAGAATTTAAGTATGGCCAATTGTAGTGGATATTTTTTATGGTATTTGCCCAGAACTATTCAAATAATCGAAACATTACCAATGTTCACTGAAGGATAAATGAGTAAAGAAGTATGGCACTG